>NW_021705792.1:0-40263 GCF_003719475.1 Trypanosoma rangeli
AAAGGTGGAAAGCGATAAAATCAACTCTTTTCTTCTTCTTATTTTCCTACCATCTTTTTCATTATCTCTCTTTCTCTATCTCTTTCTGTTGTTGTTGTTTTTACTTCTTTTACGTCTATCTTCACTCAGTTCCCCCTTGAACCGTTTATTCCACAGCCAGTAGTGTTTGGACGCATGCGTTCTCACCAAAAAAAAAAAAATAAATAAAATAAAGGATGAATTATGTCAATAACTGCATTAACTATATATGAGCAAAGGCATACATGTGCGTATATGTAAGCGATAGAAAAAGAGAAAGAAAGGAAAAAAGGACCATGTATCTCCTTCTGGGTCCTGGTATCACTGCTGTCGCAGTCTCCTATGCGATGACCTCCGATCCGCTGCCCAAGACGCGTTTTGTGCCTTCTGAAGCATCAGGTAGTTCTGGTACGTCATGGGGTCACTGGCCTGCATCGCCCGTGTCCAACGACGATGGCGACCGAGACTGGTCTTGGATAAACTGGTGGGGTGAAACAGTTCATCAAACTTATCACTGTACGTCTACCTTTCCGCGTCATGAGAAAAAACCTTGTGACGCCAGAGATTGAGCCACACCCACTTACTTAGTCGGGTCTGGAAGACCGCAGTCTTCCCAGCGGCACTCCGTCGTGGCCTCGTCCCCGGAGAGGCCACAAGCGTGATGCCGGAAAAAAAAAAATTCGGCACCCACTTCATCCCGTCAAGTATCTGGTTCTCGTAGCAAGAAACCACAACCACATCCTGTTCGGACCGAATGCCGGAAAGATCCGCCGTGTCTCACTAACAAGCTTCCAGCATCAGTGTACCCAACAGAGTTCCCACGTGGCAGGCACAATAGTAAAGCGTAGTTGAAAACTCCACTACCTCCCCCAATTGAAGCATATTCTTCAACGGGAGAGTCCCTGAGGCAATGACGGACCGCTCTCGCTTCTTTGCAGTGACAAGAACGCCCAACATTGAAAATGTAACCGTTTGCAGTCTCAAAAACGTCAAGCTGCTGACAGTTGGTGTCACCACAGGCACTGCCGGACCCGACAACTTATATGCGTCACCCTCCTTGGACAAGACTGTAAGCAACGGACTGCTTTCAATCCAGTCGGCGGAGATGCGCAACTCTGGAAAGCCCACCTCAGGAATGCGACGATTCGAAAACGCCATAACCAAGTTGTCAAACACCAACTGTACGCGTGGAAACTCATCGCTAAACACGTTGAGATACGCCCGCTGGCAAAACACATCCGCAGATATGAAGGCATTTGGTGTCGCCAAGGCCCTAGATGCGGTGTACTGTTTGACGTCAAACCGGCACACGCTGGGACGAACGGCGTAGAAGATGCGAATTGGCTCTGTTGAGGTTAATATTGCGTTGCTGGGTGTGGCCTCCGCCATGCCCGACATGAGGTTTCCGGCCCTCACCTGTGCAAGAAGCATGTCCTCCTCCCTAAAATCAATGCCAAAGTTAAAGGCACCTAAAACGACAAAATAATCAAATCGTGCTCCAATATCAACAAAGGTGTCACCAAAGACAATGCTGCTCATCATCAAACGCATGGCAGCTGCACGCAATGAGACTGAGCAATTTATTGGCTTCGCATTCAACAAAACGATGCCTATGCTTACCTCGTTGATGCGCAGGGCACACCCCACTGAGGTGAAGGCACCTTTCGGGATATCATCCGTGAGAACTGGTGCTGTTTCCATCGCCTCAACGTGCGAAGTGCGGAGAATAAACGATCGCCGCACTATAATAATTATGGCATTGTTGGTCGTTTTCCGCTTCGATGAAACAGTTGTGTTTGCCAAAACGTAGTACAGCGATGATCCCAAATAGCCAAGAAAATACTGTGGCAAAGCACCGTTGCCAATGAAGGTATGTGGTACATCCATAACCCCGATAACGTACACCTCGTGAGAGCCTTGCGGCATAAAACTGCTAAGCACGGCAGCACTGCGAGGCAGCGGACGATCCTTCATCGAGAAGCAGCCGCACCACATATCCACAACCTCGTACGGCATTCGAGTCACCATAAACTTGAACTCACCTCTCACCTTCACCGAATTCGCGTTAGGGCGGTCAATTGTGGTGCCTTGAACATGCAGAATGATATCTTCCTCACTCTCCAAACAAAGCGACGGTGCCCACATAATTGAGTTGCAGCGCAGCGTCATGGCAACCTCGTAAAATCGCTGTCGTCGTTCAGTGGACATAAACTCCAATTCATACGGGTGCGATGCCTCAAAAAAATGAAGCTTTAACCGCTTGGAGTTGAAGAAATCCTTCTCCACTCGAAACAAATTTCTAGCCGGGTGGTGGAACGTCATATACCCAGTCATGTCCAAGTTTGCAAAGCGATGCCTAAAGAAATCAACCAACCATATGCGGTCTTTTCTACTGCTAATGAGTGTCGCATCACTTATTTTAACAACCTTAAATGGTTCAATTAAGTAGCGGTTGTTGTGAAGGGCATGAGAGGGAACCACCAGCGTCGTAGGCGCCGTAAACGACGCGATAGGGACACTCGTAGCCAACAGTGAAGATGCATTAGTAGACGTGGCAACATCAACCGCAGTAGAAGCATCCGTCAGCGTAGTTATGGCGGCGTTGGTTATAGTCTCTTGTGAAGCATATTTCCCCCGAATTTCATTTGTCGCACCCGGTGTGACTTCGTCTGCCACGGTAGTCGCTTCGTTCGGTGTGTTGGAAGTGGTTATCATCCCCTGGAAAACACCTACTGCCACCGCGTTGCGGTTCGCGTCGTTCGACACCTCAGAGGCCTCCTCGTGAGGATCAGGTTGCACATCCTCCACGATCTCGTGTGGCTCTTGGCCCGCGGCCGCAGTGTTCACTTCATTGATTTCGTACTCATTGTCGTCCAGCTGCATTTCGTCGGAAGGGGTCACCGCCGCCACCTCGTCAGGCTCCTTTTCATTGGTGATCGCCACCTCATCGACGGTGTTACCAAGGTCCAGCTCTAAGACAAGCTCCAGGTCGCTGTCGTCCAGCACAATAGACTCGTCCGGGTTCTCAAGAAGATCTGAGTCAACGCCGCCGCTGTCATAAGCATGGACGCCGTCCACGGCATCCGCTTCTTGTCCTGCATGCTCGTGTTCCTGGAACTCCACGTCGAACCCTACTAGCTCCTCCAGAGGCAAATCTTCGTCAATCGTCACATCACCGACAACCGTGGTCGACGACGACAGAGACGCCTCCTCGCCCACTTCTCGTTCAGTTACGTTGCCATGTGAGTCAAGAAAATATTGCTCCCGTTCCACACGCGGTGCCGCGGTGCTCTCCAGCTGCGTCTGTTCGTTCCAAACGGTCTCGAAGGCTTTCGCCAAGGCACGTACGGTGACTTTATCACCCTCTGCTAGCTGTGGCCGTACATTACCGAGATGATCCAGCTGCAGCAACGTGTCATCCGCGGCTCTAGTAGTTGTTGTGGCTGACTTCGCCTGTTTCGTGGTAGCAGTCGCATTTTGCACTGACTCCAGCACTGACACTTGCTCCAGCAGCTGTTCTACCTCTGCGTTGCCGCGTCCCCCCAGCCGCTTCTTCACCTCTTCAATACGCTGCAAAAGGCCTTGAATCTGTCGCTCCTTCTCTGCATTGTCGTGCCGTAGGTGCACGATTTCCCCCCGCTGCGCCTCCAACTGTTCCTCTAGCCGCTGCATCTCACTCTTGTGTTCCTCCATCAGGCGCCACGATTCCGCCAACTTTTCCTCCATTGTCATTTGCAGCTCCTTCTGAAAGGTCTCACTCGCTGCAAGCTGCTCCAAGAGACCACCCCTATCACTGTCGGATGCCCCCTGAAGCTGGCACTTGAGCTGCTCAATCTCCTTCTGAAGGGCGGCAATAACCTCATTGTTGTTGCTTTCGTTAACAACCGCCTTGTTCACAATCTTTTTTGCCCTTTCAGCATACCGAAGCGTACTCATCGTTTCCTCGTACTGAGCCGAGGAAGGGCTGATCGTTGCGAGCATAACTGTCTTGGAGTTTCCACCCAAATTATCCTTCAAAATCCACGTGAGAACAGAGTCCCGGTAGGGAATATGCCGCTGTCGCCCCAACTCCTGCTCCTCCGCAAGGCTGCTGATGACGTTCCCTAAACACATGAGTGACTTGTTGATGTTTGCCCCTTCTGTAAGGCGTTTCCCTTTCGCCATGGACTTCGACACCCTTTCGCTGCCCGCGAGGTCAACAAGGTTTAGCTTCGACGTCGTTGTTGTCACAAGCTGGCCCTTTGTCCGCCGCTGTGTCAGGGTGATCACAAAGACCGCGTGAGAGCGGCTGCTGAAAGCGTTCATCGCCGTTGCCTCTGAGGTACGGATCTTGTTGCCATCATTTAGCAGCCGCAGGAGTTCCTCTTCCGTGGTTACGAGAAGCTTCGTGAGTCCCTCAATGAAAGGCCCAAACTTTGGATGTTCCCGCACCCGCAGCGTGGAGTTGTCAATGTCCCCTGCAGTCGGGCAGAGTAAGCAGCGTACCCGCTCGTTGTAGATTTCAAAGAAGGAAATCTCCGCGCAGGACTCCACGCCACTACGGGCAATGTTGTCCATCTCCGTAAATAGGCTCGCCGCAACCCGAGGAATGACGCCCAAATCTGTCGGAGTCCCCATCATTGAGTACGTTTTACCGCTGCCTGTTTGACCGTACGCAAAGATGCAGCCGTTGTAGCCCGTCACCACATGGTTCATCAGCTCCGAGGCAACGGAGCTGTAAACGACGCTCTGCGACGCGTGTGTGTCAGTGTACCCCTCAAAAAATATCTGCGTGGACCAAAGCGCCACATCAAAAATAAAATTCCCACCGAAGCCCCCAAACGAATCCAGCACCGTCACCACATTTCCGTTCATGCGCACAATAACCGCCGCCTTATCGCTCCGCTCCATGAGACTGAGAGGCCTGCAACGAACGGCAACCTTCACAGACATCCTGCTGCCCCGCGTGTTTTCTGCTTTCTGGCTTGCCTCGTGTGTGTGTGTGTGTGTGTGTGTGAGTGAGCTGTACCGGATGCAGTTCCCACCAGCCAAACCTGCAGCCAAAAAAAAAAAAACAGTAAACACAAATAAAGAAAGGGGAGAAAAGCTGCTTGATGTGACAAAAACAACAAGAACAAAAAGTGGAGTCAGTGCCCACAACAATCATCGCATGACACACACACAAACGCTCACGCCCACACACACACAGGATGGGTAATAAGGAGCAGTTTGGTTCCCCGAGACTGAGGTATAGGAAGCGGCACCGCCCGCAATGTGCAAAAGAAAAAACGAAAATACTCTCCTTCAACCTTCCCCGTATGTTTGCTTTTATTTTATCATTCATCCGATGAGACCTCTATGCCATTACAGCTAACTACACTGTCGATGATGTCACTCATCGAGAGGAGACTGTCCCTCGTCAGCGACCCTGCTAGGCTCTGGAACAGGAGAAACTCCTGCAAGATGGCGACAATAAGCGTCATGGGCTTCGCCTCCACCTTCTTCAGTGCCGCCGTCCCTCGTGTCGCGTGGGCAACAGCCGTCATAACAGGAACACGTAGCTGCAGCTTGGGCGAATCGCAGAGGGAGAGGACGGCAAGCAGCAGAGCGTAGTAGCCAGCCAGGACGTGTTTCTCCGTACCCTCGGCATGATACGCACGAAATGTCAGAGCTGCAATGTGCGTCAAAAACGCGGCATCCTCGACAAGAAAACTGGTGAACTCGTCACCGTTCTCACGTGCCTCCCACTTGACAATGTTCGTGGTGAGGCAGAGCGTAAATGTGAGTGTGTCCGGCATCGCCTCGGCGTCCGTCAAGGTGTTCGCAGCCACAAACGCCAGGGCGCGGTTCTGCTGCGGGGACCCGCTCAGCACAGAGGGCACCAAACCCGTCACATTAGTCAACACACGCAGGGCAGCGTTTTTCTCCTCCCAGCGTGCCGTGCCCCTATCACCTCGCGTCTTAGTTTCAGTGGTGAAACGCACCAACGCGGCAGCCGCTATCCTCAGCTCGGAAGCGTAGGCCCCACGTAATCCCTCGCAGAGCGTCACTGCCTCCATCAAGTGAAGTGCGTCCGCACCCTCCTCTGTCTCAAGCAGGGCACAAACCGTCTTAAAACCCCCTAGATCCCCAAAGAGGAGGCAGGCACTGGGGGCGGAAGGGTAGGAAACACCCTTATTTTGCCTAAATACAATCTCCAGCAACACATGAAGAGCCAAAGCAGTGGAAGTAGTATCCTCCTCTGCCTTACAAAGCTCATTCACGCTTGTTTTGAGCTCCGCTAGGCTCGATGAACGTGCCGGCATGACTGCGGTTGGCCGAGCTCGGTGCGACCAGTGTAAGGGCTTCGTACTCTGTACAGGTGAGTTAGTGACCGCAGATGAGCGTCGTTGACAACACTGAAGGAGAAAGCTGACAAGTTCCTCCTCGTAAAGCACCTCCACGTCGCTTAATTTCACAAGAAGGGCAAGAAACCGCAGGAAAAGCTGCTGATACTCCTCTGTGAGTCCAGAGATGGAGACGCTGCAGAGCAGTCCAAACAGTTTTGCCTGCGTCCCTGAACGCTTCAGCGATAACATGACAAGTTCGGCGCCATGCTTTGAGAAGTGTTCGACGAGTGCGACTAAAGCTTCCGGAGTCCGTGCAAACGACGTGACCCGTGCTAGGTAGAGAGACATGTCTGCAAGGTCCTCCTCCGCTCGGCAGAAAAAACTCATTTCTGTTGCAAATGCGCTTTCCGTGCTTCTTTGGGAATCTGACGGATTGATGCTTCCACTTGGTGTCTTCAACACTCGCGAGGCAGAACTGCCGGTGTTTGTCAAACTCCAATTCCTGCTCTCGCTGCAGCTACGGCTACGGCTACGGCTGTAGCTGTATTGGCTACTGTTGCCCCGTTTTGTCTCCGCTGCTTCGCGAAGGCGCGTCAAGGACGCACCCCCCGCACTAGGCTCATCGAGGCGCCTGTGAGAGAAAATGTCTTCAATGAAGCAGGCAACATCAGAAACGGCGCGTTTGCGCTTCCCCATTGTTTTGCCGTTTGCTCTTTCCTTTTTGTGCAAAAAATAAAATAAAAAACACAAGCTGAAGTATTACAAAAATACGCTTCCCTCCCACACAGATGAGCCCAACAAACAGACAAAACAAGAAGGCGAAGGAGTCATTGAAAAAAAAGAAAAGGCATGAGCTTCACGTGAAGAAATGAGCATGATGATTTCCCTTCGCGTTGAAGCGCCCTACCCCTACCCAGGAGGAGGAGAGAGAGAGAGAGAGAGACCGGGGACGTGTGTTTAGGATCCGGTGCTCACAACGTACACCCACGCAGCACGCAGTCGTAAATATTATCGAGGCTCTCCTCGGTGAGGGCGCGCGCACCATTTGACGGGTTTCGCGCAATCTCACCACCGCAGCCCAGGATGATCTCCCGCGCCACGCCACGCACCTTCTGCGGAAGAGCACCCAAGTAAA
Organism: Trypanosoma rangeli; assembly: GCF_003719475.1. NCBI lineage: Eukaryota > Euglenozoa > Kinetoplastea > Trypanosomatida > Trypanosomatidae > Trypanosoma > Trypanosoma rangeli. The sequence goes on from NW_021705792.1 coordinate 7,462, forward strand.
AAGACATCCCCTGCATAATGGGAGTCTTGCAGGTGCGAAAAATAACTTTTCGAAGACTCACCGCGCTGTACGTGTGGGAGCCGTGACTCAGCGCCGGGACGTACTTCTCCAGCTGTGCCGTATCCCCATTTTCCAAAAAGTTTTCCGTAGCAACAGGAATGCCCCGTCCAACGGCGACAAGAAATTTTGGTGTTCTCGCCACCGGAGAGCCAACGACAAGCAACTCCGCGTCAATAACTTTGTCGGTAGTCTGCCACCCAAGTTTTTTTGCTAATTTTTGCGCGCGTGCCTTCTCCGTACCGTCCATGCCCGAGAAGCATACCCACTGCACACGACGCGGAGAGCAAGTCGACTTTACGGCGACTCCTGGCGAAGTTATGTCGTGCTGTGTTCTATGACGCTTTCTTCCCGGCGTGGACGATGTCTCAAGATGGGGCGGCAACCCCACTCCCTCATCTAAACGTTCGTCCGGCGCACACTCGTGGGAGCTCCCCAAGTCTGTTCCTTTCGCCCCCGTCTCAGCAGATTCGCTAGGTCGCTCCACAAGGCTGTGGATGGCGGCTGTCGTGGCGGCCCGCGTATCCGTCGAGGCGCATAAAATTTCACTATGCGTGCCGCTTAGGTTTGTGGGGTACGACGCATTCGACGACAATGGAGCAGAGAGCGGCGTGGCAACGCTCTTCAGCTCATACGCGTCGCCCGTTGTGGAGGCAACAGCCTCAAGGCACATCTCCACGTCACCCAAAATAACACGATTGCCCGGCTTCAGTTGATAAAAGCGCTGCGGCTCGAGGCGAATACCGTGGCCCGCGTTGACAGCCAAAAATGTCCCATTGGTGCTGTTGCAGTCTGTCACCCACACATCGCCGTTACCGGCCACCTCAATCACCGCCTGCACGCGGCTGATCGTGGCGAAGGGAGACTCCACATTCACAAACGACACGCCCTCGACCGCGGAAACGGCGGCGCTGCGACCAATGACGTTTTTCCCCGGACGCAGGAGCTCCCGTTTCCCACTCGCCGCGTCACGGAGGAAGTAGTGCGCCATCCCACACAATCCCCCGCACTATCCGTGACACAAATATTGCCCTCCCATCACAGGGAAAAAGTCACAACGAAACGAGCAAACAACAAACAAAAAAAAATAATAATAATAAGAACAAAAGACAAAAGGTATAAATAAATAAACGGGGAGTGAAGAGAAGACAGCAGAAAGCCCCAACAGAAAAATAAACACACAACAAGAAGCCGTCTCACGCTCAGAACAATCACCAGACGGCATCCATAGGAGTAGCAGCGGTGGAATTGATGGTGGCAGCAGCGGCGGTGTGGTGGTGATGCTGGTGGCCAAACGATACTGAATCATGCGTCACCCCCTCTGTCTCCTTTCAATTCCTTTCAGCAACCCATGCAAGGATTCATCCACGGTCGCATCGTACAGGATGAAAACAAAAAAAAAAAAGTAGCATCGCTATGCCGTCGTCAGGACATCCGCCGCATTTCTCTTCACCACGACACCAAAGTTACCTCCCTGGCCTACAATCGTGGTGGCGATATAGACGACATCGTCAAACGTCATGGAGAGACGTTTGACAGTTTCCTCAGGCTGCAGCAAAGTAGATATCTGCTGCACTATCGTATACGCCAGTTGTTGTTTCTCCTCATCCTCAAAGTCGCCGCTGCTCGTCATCACCTGGCCCAGGGAGGAGAAGATGACAAAATGGTTGACGCCCCGGTTAAGGAACTGGTCCTTCACCCAGCTGGCCTGGCTCATCAGCAAACACGCAAACAAACACACACACAACCTCACATAAATGAAAAGACAGAAAAAAAAAAGCCAACGACAATTAAACAACTAGTAAATCGGCGCATGTGCCCACAGCATGTACGCACGCCCCACATAGTGAGAAATTGAAAAGAAGTAGACAACCCCAAGCAAAAAGAAAGAAAAAAAAATCATACATTTTTTTTTGTTCTCTATCCTTGTCATCATTGCTACCACTGTAAGTGTAACCGTGCTTCTCTCTCTCTCTCTCTCCCTCCCTCCCCCATGACGTATAAGAAACGACAGGAATAAAAAGAAAGAGATGCATATCACACGCATACATGTTAACGGTAAGGGGGCATCAGTAGTGCTTCTTGGGGGGTCTTCTTCATTTTTGGTTTCTTTTGGAAGTGCGCATGCAGCTGCTCCTCAAAACTGAGGTCTTCCAGCACCATCGGCCTCGGCTTCCCGCGCCAGTGCGGCCACATAAAGTGCTGCTGTTCTGTTAACTCTTTGTGCCGCATCACGGCGTCGGGGTCCATATTTCCGTACCCCCAATTGGTCACGGGCACAAAAACGCGCTTCCCTGCCCCATGCGGAAACCGCATCAGGAGACTCTTTCTCCGTTCGTTTTATAAGACGCCGTTCTTGGTTCTCGAGGGGATTCACAACTCCCCACTCGTACTTTCGCTGGAGTTTGGAAGAAGTCGCAGTCGCTGCTTCGACACACACATGCGTGCCGTAGGAAATGCGGTCTAGTGTACTCGCCAGGTGCAGCTGAAGCGAGTGTCAGCCGCAGCTGCGGTTCTGGAGCCACTTTTCTCGCACCTCCACCAAAGTGTGCTGACGCGTGAGTGGGTCGCTGGCACTCCTTGTACAGAGCTAGCTTGACCACACGACTGTGTATATCTTTACCCTTCGCCAGTGGCAGCGTCTGCGACAGTTGCCTGTTCATATTTCCCTTGGCATGTCTCGTCTCTTCTCAAACCAGCAGCGGCAAGTCCAACAGAAGTAAGAGGTAAAAAAGAAAGAACGAAGGAAATACGGTCCTAATCAAGACACAGAATATATTGCAGCGCTGCAAATAAAAATAAAAAAGAAACAAGAAATGGCAAAAAATTGGAGAATATAAAAACAAAAAGAGCATATTCTATAGAAATAATCTATGGACCGCCGCTCATGCACATGTCACGAGGAGGCAGGCTTAAAATAAGCGAATAGTGTTTTAGGTTGTGAGCGTAGCTGTTTCTCTATCTTAGGCGGCCTGCTACGTTTTGCCGCCTCCACTGCCGTAAACTTCGCATTACCAGTGGGGGAAGAAGGACTACCCTGGTCAGCAAGCGTACTTTCACTGGGACTACCGCTCTGAGTGTCAGAACGAAGGCCGCGCATAATCTCACTGCTGCGCCTGTGAAACTCCTCCTGTGAAATAACTTCATTGGTCCCCTTATGGCGGAAGCACACCACATCTTTGCAGATGTATTCACCGTCCTTAATTACCATGTCGGTCTCCATCTCACGAACGTACTGCTTCTGGAAGTCGATGACCCCAGGCTGAAAAAACCCTGTCAGCTTCGCCTGAGTCGCAGAGCCCATGCTCTCCTGTTGCCACTGAGTGAGTTGTTTTTGTTGTTCCTTTTTTAACGCACCGGCGGCAGGCCCCGGAGCGCAAAAGACCATCGGCGGCGCATCGTCGCAGAGGATTATGCCATCGTTCTCCCGTGCAAAGACGGCGACATCAATAGCAGGGAGATCCTCATTCAAAAGCGCCTCATCACGGCGTACAAAACTCCCGCGCGAGCTGCTGCTGCTGCTGCTGCTGCTGCTGCTACGATCCACCGCCTCATCATCCTCGTCAAGGAGATTGTGCTGCATTGAGGCGCAGGCTGCTGCAGGTGTAGGCACACTTCTGTCTAAAGATCCATTGGAATCCTTCTTTTTCTTCGCTGACGCCTTAGCCAACTTCATGAGACTCTGGGTCCCTTCAGCGTTCCCATTTTTTCGGTTCGTAACGCGGGGCTTCTTTGGCTTTGCATCAGCCTGTCTTTTTGCGCCGTCTGCCGCTCGGGTGCGTTTGGCACCACTCAGTGGTGTTTTCAAAAACGATTCCAAACTCGTTAAATTTGGCTGCTGAGACTCGCGTGATGACTCCTGCGGTTGCTGCTTGGTCTCCACAATCTCATTGCCGACAGTCGCGGGTTTCGCCTGCGGTTGCGTCCCACATTCTGTCGGCCCCGCACTGCTCTTCAAAGATGCAGCTGCCGTCTCCAGCGACGTCTGCGTCTCGCCGCCGCCCTCAAGACGCGACGCCGCCTCTTCTCGCGTCACCACGCGGTACTCCCGCCGCATGACGGCATCGGAGGGTACCAACGAAGGCGTTGACCGCCACGGCGCAAACTTCACTGTATTGCCTTGCTTCTGCAGCGCGTAGACGTCGAAGCGGGCCTCGTCGAAAGACGCTTGCACTTTTTCTGCCTCATTGACACCATGGCAGAGGAGCACCCGCCGCGAGTCGCGACCGTCGTCAACCGTGACTGTGTACATCACCTCGTATCCCGCCTCAGTGAGGCGGATGGTCTCAAAGGCTGCCTGCACCTCCTCTCGTGGGAGGTGTGTCTCCGAGGCAAGAAGACGCGACGTCTCCCTCACGTGTTCCAACAGTTGTGGAGTTGACATGACGTCGATGGCGGCTTCTCCACGCAGAAGCAACAGGGGGAGGAGACAAGATTATATATATATATATATATATATATATATGTGCGTGTAAAGAAGAGAAAGGGAAAAAATAATAATTAATGAGGGAGTGAAGGGATAGATGTACATGGGAATTAATTCTGCTGAAAGGCCTGCAACAGGAGTTAGTCTTCAGTAAACGCAAAACAGGGACATACGTTTTGGATCGTTTCGCGTTTCTCTTTTTTTCTTCTACGTTTTCCTCATTTTTCTTTTTTTTTTTCCCGTTTACCACGATAGCCAAACTACAAGAAATAGGATGGCAGCGCATGCTGCAGGTCGTCACCTTCGTATTGTCGACTTACCTTCTCAAAGACAACGAACTCACGCGACTCATCCTCGTACACGCGAAGGACACTCGCAAAATTATTGCACCGATAGCAGTAGTTTGGCGCCGACCACACTGTACAGACAAACTCCTCATCAAAATGATATGTGAATCCCTTCTGGACGAGTTGGTGGGCTCGCGCCAAAAGATTCAGGCCGTTACGATACAAAAATTCACGGGAAACATTTGCCCCAAATAAGTGACCGGCACCTCGCTGCGAGACGCCCCAGCCATCGACGTTTCCGGGGTCCGACCAGACGAGGTCCGAGAAGGCACCTTCGTTCGGGACCTCTTGCCGCCGCTTCAGCAGGTGGATGTGATGGATGCTGTGTACCTCCGGTGAGAGGCCGCCGTGCACGCAGAGGCCCCTGCCTTCTAGCAGTGCCCCAATGGGCAGGCAGTCAAAGACGTCCGTGCAGTGCCGCCACACATCTGCCGTCTTAAACTTCTTGTAGCATTCGTCGTAGAAACCGTAGACGGTCGACACCTGACGCGTCTCGTGGTTGCCGCGGATGAGGGTAATCTTATCCGGGTACTTCACCTTCATCAGGAAAAGAAAGGTGACCACCTCCACGCTGTTGAACCCGCGGTCAACGAGGTCGCCTAGGAAAATGTAGTGCATGCTGGTTGTGCCAATCTCCCCTGCCAGAGCTAAAAGGTGCAGGAGATCCGGAAACTGTCCATGAATGTCGCCGCAAATAGTGGCAGGAAGCGGCACATTCGGAACGTTGCTTTCGTATAGAAAGAGGTTCATCACCGTATTCAGCAGCAGACGCATCTCGCCAAGCTCGAGTGTCTCCATCCGACGGACCTTCTCCTCGAGTGCATTCAAGTCCATAATCTGTGTCTATAAAAACGAGCGTCACTCTTCTCTTGTGACTGACGCCGTCACTAATGGGGAAAGGGAGGGAGGGGGGTGGGGTACCTGTAAAGCTGTGTGTACGTGGATAAGGCCAGAGTTTTCTCTGGTGAGTGAAGCTGGGGAATTGCAGCAAAGAGCAGAAACAAACCTTTTTTTCTCCACACGCATACACACGCAGGACCGTTGCCTGCCCTTCCCAATAAAAGAGGCGCCAAAAACCATTGCATTCGATATTCACACACACGTGTAATCAATACGGGTGCGTCAGTCTTTGCCCAGGCCATGTCGGCGTCGCTGCGCCCACCTATCACTAAGAGAGCGAAAAATTATTGCGCAGCCAAAAAAAAAATGAAGGTGAAGAACAAGTTAAAAAAAAAAAAACAACACCAACAACACTAAAGCTCAAACACACCTGTGTGAGTTGCAAACGTCCCATGCTCGGGAATAAAGGTATACATAGATAAATGTATCGCTTTCCCGTCTCCGTTCCAAAGCGTCGTGAAGACGTGTCACAAGGTGACTAATCAGGATTCACCACATCTGGCGTTTCATTGTCATTTCCCTCCTCGGGGATGTGCACTTCCCAGTATGCGGGGAGGCTAAACACCTCGGACGGCGCATAGCGCTCTAAGCAGCGTTCCACAATTCTCAAGAGTTTATCTAGACGCACCTGAACCTTCTTAAAAACGGAGAGGCTCGTCACACGAAATATGTGCAGCGACGTGTTTTGACGAATGTGCATCACAAGTGGGAACCGTGGGTGTGACGGTGTGGGTTCCCTGTAGCTGCGCAGGGACTCATAAGTCGACTGGCGGAAGCGGCAAACACGAATGCGGTCCATCTCCCCAAAGAAGGCGTTACCCTTTGGCTCCTGGTGCGAATACAAACTGCTACCGTGGTCGAGGAATGCATATTTGGCAGGCCCCAAAATGCGCCTCTCCATCGGAGGACGCTGGCAGGTCGTCTTGAAGCTGCATCCGCCGTAGACAAAGTTATTGTGATCGTTCATGCCGCGATCGGTGTTGCCAATCAAAAAGTCAAAAATAAAGCGATCCAGAATGTCACCAATGGCGCGAAGACGGGAACTCTTTGGGGGCCACAGTTTATGCCCAATCGTGTAGTACTTTGCCGCAAACGCGGCATCGTACTCATATGGAAGTGCCAAAAACGTGGACAGAGCTGGATGCACGTCGTGCATCCACAGTTGAATGGTCACGTAGGCACAGAGAGAGCTCTCGCCGAGAGGCACGCCGGAAAAGGTGCATGGAACAAAGTTTCGGGTGGTGTAATTGTACTGAAATACAAATCGCTCAATCCACTGCGAAAAAAGCGGCGAGTAGGCGGTAGCGGCCTTCATGTAACTAAGCGGCAGCGGCACAAAGACAGAAATGGGCACCCGCGAGAAGTTGAGGGCACGGTCGATGGAGAAGGCTAAGTACTCGCTCGTCGCCTCAAAGTAAAAATTCTGCTGCGACACCTTTACAATTGCCTCAATCTCATTGTGGGCGTAGCGCACACGGAACTTGATCGTACGGCCTTCGAAGAGACGCGACGACATGGCCTTGATGTAGCGCATGTTGTTCAGGTCAGAAAGATACGACTGACACAACGCATCGCGTTTCGGTGTGAATTCCGCATTCCGCTGGTCACACGCCTCCCACGCTTCGGTGTGGGCAACGTGGCTGGCGTCGTGCGGCAGCGGAATTCCTGGGCCCGGCAACTCAAGAATGTCAGTAAAGTCATCTGTTGGCTGATCCGGATTCCCCGCGAGCCCCTCCACAATCCGCAAATTCGCCTCAAACGTATGCAGAGCCTCCTCAAATTCTCGTGGAAGGCGGACGACGAGTGGGGGCGCGGCCCTAGGCTCCGTCCTTCTTTCTGACGTCGCAGACGTCCGTGGCGGCTGCCGAGCCACTGACGACGTTGGGCCGGGAGCGTCAATCGACACCACATCCGGCTGTCGTGGTGCAAACACGTGGACAAGGCAGTACTGGCCAAGCAGCAGCACCAGCAGCCACACCAGCAACGCCCCCATCGCCTTCCGCCTCCTCAACCACCTTGCCCGCGGATACGAACAGCGCATCATCTCCGCCCGCAGCAACGCCGCCTCCCCCCAACCCCGCTAACCCTCTCGCACACGCGAAAGCGCAGCAGACGCGGTGGCAAACCAACACCTCACAAAAAAGGGAAAAAATGTGCAAAGACGTAGCAAACAAAAGAAGCAGCAGAAGAGCCCGGTCAAAGTAGACCACACGCACACAAAGAATTAAGGCAAGAGGGAAAATAACGGTCAAGGACTTGTTTTTCTTCTTCCTTTCTCTGTTGATGTTATTCACTCGCCAGTGTCGTCTCTCTCCTCTTTAATGTGCGCCTCGCCCTTCACAGCCGCACTCACCGCAGGCTTTCTGCTCATCACGTCCTTCCTCGCGTAATCGCCGCGACAGGAGCCATCGTCGTCAATTTCGTCTCTCGCCTCCCGCAACTTTTCCAAGCGCCGCTTCTGCAGCACCTCTTCCCGTGCCTCAGTGAGCAGCACCCGCTCCACCTCCTTCACGTGCGCGTTGTACGCCTCTCGCTCGGTGGGTTCCGGCACAAACTCCTGTCGCCGCTTTTTGATGCCCCATCGCAGCATCTGCGACCGGCTCAGCCGCGGCGTCGTTTTACATGCGGCATCCGGGTTTTTTTTACACTCAAACGTCCAATGCTCCTTCGATGCACACTTCTGACACACCCGCGAGGTCACGGTCTGCCCCGTGACACCGCGCGGGTTGCTGTACTTCTTCGGAGGTCCCCTGTCCCCGTACATAGCTGCATAATCAAAACAAATGAAAACCACCAAAAGCAACATAATAATAATAATAAAATCGGCATTAGCATCGAACATGAGGCACCACTGAAGACGACGGATACTCGCTTCTCCCCCCCCCCCCCTCCCCTCCTCCCTCCTCCTCTCGGACGGGAAAAACAACCGCCTCACAGAAAAGATGTATAGTTGTGTGCGTGCGTGTTCCCGCAGTCAACATACAAAGAAAAAAAAAACAACCACACATCCAATAATAAACACAACCAACCAGAGACAAGCTATAACACTTTTCTCTCTCTCTCTCTCTTTCTCTCTCTCTCCTCTTGCCGTGTTTTATCGCTACTGTGGCTAATGCGCTTTGATTACATCAATGCAAGAGCTACGGCTCAAGCAAAAGGGAGACACCTGCCAAAATAAACGTCTTAACATCCGCCTCACTGGCACATGGCAGCATCAAGTCTATCAAAAATTTCTCCTTCGTTGCGTTCGTGTAAAGCGAGACGGCAATTGAAGCTTTTGACAGGGGTGGCTTTGACATCCATGCCACATAAACTTTCGGCATAGGGAAGAGTGCAGGTTCATCGGCCGTTTCGATTGGCTGCAGCACGTCGGAACTGTCAATAAAGGCCCCTTGCAGCAAAATCCCTTCCAAACAAACTGAAAGCGGTGCCCCTTCAGGCGGAGTAGAAAGTGCGGTAACAAGCTGCAGGGAGACAAGCGGTTCGTGGAGGGAATGGGCGGTTTCCTGTCGAAGTGCATGTAGGAAGGTTTGCGGTCGGAAGAAGCTTGAGATGTTGAGGTCTGATTTCAGTAGCTCCCGGTTCATCGCCATTGGCGCCACTGCACAATTGTAGTGGCGCGGCGAAGAAGAGACTGTAGCCATGGCAAAATGCGCGGGGAACCGTGAAAGTAACCATCCCAGTGTGATGGCACCTCTCCGGCGATCATGGCCGCGGCCTCAGCACGACGGTCCTCCTTCAGCAGCGCCGTACCTTCCGCCACCTTGCGTAGGTCGCCAATGGATTCATCCACCAAGGACACCAGACGCAGGGAGGAGGCCATTTCAGCCGTCAAAAACCCAACAATGGGCGTGGCCTCGGCCGGCTCCATTGCTGAAAGCGTCAAAAGATTGGAATGGGGCTGGGTCAATTCAGCCCATGCCTGCAGCACCGGCATCAGCTGGCTTGTCCACTCCTCTCGAGAGAAGGATGACGACGCCTTCATCTCATTGAGGTGCTGAAGATCGTCCGTCAACTGTCGCACCTTCGAAAGTTGCACAACACGATCGGCGTTTGGTGGAAGTGAAAAAAGGGACGGTACGTCACTTTCAGGAAGGCCTGAAATAGCTTGAACGTAGTCTACGTGATTTCCTGTTCCCGGCACCCGCAGCGTGGCAAAAAGACTTCGCTGCTGTTTCGCACCCGCAAGCACAGCAGGGTCAAAGAAGTGCCGGGTATACTCCTGCAGAATACGCAGGTCAAATTCACTCTCCATACGAGCACCATAGATGGCATTCTCCAAGATGCCTCGAATAGCCCTCCAGTCGATTTCCGCTTTTGTTTGCTGCAAAACAATGTCAGCAGCGGACTTGAGATCGGCGGGGGTCACTTCATACACCTTTGACCATCCCTGTGGGACGTAGGAGAGCCGCTCCTGCACAATGGCATGAAATGAAGCGGTAATAAAAAGAAGTTCCTTTTGATGGGTTTCCTTCAACTCCAAGGCGACACCCTCCCATTCTTTATAGGTGTGCAAGAGATTTTGTTGAACACCAGGCGGGGCCTCAAGGGTAATTTTGAGGCTCTGGGAAAGAAGTATGGAGGGAAATTCATCGTGTGATTCGCTTGTGAGAAACAGTCGAAAGCCCGGATCCGGGGTGAGCAGGTTAAACTCCTTCTGCAGCACTGACACCCATGGAATCACGAGGTGCAGATTCTTGAGGAACAGCCAATCGCCCTTCTCGGCGCAAACCCGAAGAAGCCGAATTGCCTCATCCGTCTGGCCACCACCCATCGCAATTTGATGAAACCGCTCACGCCCAACTTGATGGTAGGCAAGGTCTTGAAGACTTTGCGATGGATCAGCGCCCGCAGTTGTGATCAACAGTACGGGTGTACTCGCCTCCGTACGCCTAATAAAGGAGGCGAGTGTCCTGTTATCCCCCCATGACTTCACAGAAAGCAGCTTGCATGCAACTCTGCTCACAGCTGCAATTAGGCGATCACCACGAAGCGTCTTAACGACAAGAAGACGCTGAAATTGTGTCAGCTTCATAAGGAAGTCTGGGTACGCCGTCTCCGGCGTCGTCGACCGCATCCACTGCAGCCACACATCCGCCTCGTGGAGATTCATTTTAGGCACCAGATCACGGAAAAGTACAACAAAGGAGCGGAACAGGTCACGGCTGTCAGGAAGCACCCAACTGGGAATCTGAACCTCCTTCTTCTCCGCCTCAGGAGCAATTGCCCTGTCAAGAAAGAAATCCCACTCAGCAGGTGTGCACTCCTCTGGGTGTAAGGAGCGGGCGAGATAGATACCAAAAATTGGACGGTGCTCCTTAAGCAGGGAAATGGACACGGAGTAAACAACAAGACGAACAAACGTGGTCGTTAACGCCTTAATTTTGGTATCCGCATCGGTGTGATCCTCGGCGTGTCGTTGCAGCGTCTCACGAAATATCCCCATAAAAAAGTTAAAGGAGAACTGATACATGTGGGATAGGCCCTTAAGACTCTTTACAATAAAGAAGGCTTGACTGGAGGTTGTGGCAAACGGCCGGTAGACGTTGCGCTTCGTATCAATCTCCTCCTGCACCGCCTTAGACTTTTCAAGCGCCTCACTTATCTCGGCAGCCTGTGTCTTGATTTCATTGAGAGAGTCAATCAATGTCTTATTCTCCAGCAATGACCCCTTGGAGTTGGCCAGGTCGTTCAACAGCGCCTCCTCCAGGCTCGATAGCTGCAGCTTCAGCTTCTCCTCCTTCTGAAGCACCTCCAGCTTCTCCTTCTCTAGCTCCGGCTGCTCGTGCTGGATGGTTGTCCCCAGAAACTGTCCCTCGAGCCCGCTTAGCGTAATGGAGAAGTTGATTGGAGTCAAGTAGCTCAGCACATCTGGCGGAATTCGAAGGTCCGTGGAAGGTGTCACAAGGTAAAGCTGAAACCCATCACTGTAGTCTACGGTGCGACGATCACCAATTTGAATAACCCGCTTCGAACCTTCCGTTCGCAGCTCCCTGCGAAATAGTGGATACATAAAGGAATCAATGTGGTCCACATCCGTAATAACAAAACTTTTACCAAAGCGAAGGGCCAACTCCAGCGCCGACACAAGATGCTCATCGGAGACGCTGCAAACATCCACGGTGATCCCGCGCCCCTTTAGATTACTTAACAGCCAGCTGACAGCCTGGTCAGAGCTATCAATGATAAGTGGCGTGGTCACCTGCTCCTGCATGATGACAGCATTGTCCATTGAAAGTTCGTCACCGGGGAGCCCTTCTGCCTTATAGCGTAGCTGCATGCTCTCTGGCCGTAGGAAGGTAAAAAAGTTAAAATCCTCGAGTTGTCCTATGCGTTCCTTCCACCCATCCAATGTGCGTCGTCGAACATCCTCCGCCTCGTTGCCCAGGTACAGTACAAACGCCGCCGCGAGCAGGCAACGCTTTGGAAGCAGATATTGGTCAGCTTGAATGGCTTTACTTTGCGTCGCCCATCTGGCATGTTCATTCGCAAGCTTCGAAAGAAGGTCGTGTGCACTCTGGTACAAACGCTCCGCCTGCTCTAAACTCTCTTTTAACCGTTCCGCCTCCGTCGTCTTCTCCCCAAAACTTTTCTTGAGCTCCTCCACGTGTTCCTCCACTCTGGAGAGTTTCACCTCATACTTCTTCTTTTTCTCGTTGCCACTACGCAGGTTAGCTTCGTAGCCCTGAAGCTCATCTCGCATGGGGGCCACCGTCTGAAGCACTTTGCTGTATTCCACCACAGCCTTGAGCCATTCTGCCATGGGTGCGGCAGCTTTTGAGGCGCGGCCAATTACATCGCGCCGGAAGGAGTTCTCGTGAACTTGAATAAAACGCTCCAGCTTCCCACGGGACATCTCGTTCACGTTATTGAGGTCAAGATTGAGAATGTCATTCTTGATGTCGCCGGCGAGGACTTTGCGAATGGCCGCCCAGTTGATTTCCGGCACAGAATTGCCCGCAATAAGAATAACGACCCCCTCCAGTACATCCTGAACGACAGCAGGGGGCTGCTTCATCGACTTCAGCTCGGAGAGGTGTTCCGGGCGAATGGTGCGCACCGAGGAGAGGGCGGCATCCAGCGTTGGTTGAATACTGTTGAGACGTTCCTCGATCACGCGTTTGCGTTCCTCAATAGCGCTCTGCTCCTTCTCCAGGCTCTTCTGAATGTTTTGGATGTTTTTCTTCTGATCCCCGGCCTCCTCCATATTTGCCTGAATCTGCTGCAGAGCCTCGTCCGCCTCCCGCTGCTTGGCCTCCATCTGTATCTTCTTCTCCGCCACGTCCGTAGCAATTTGATCCACATTCTCCTTCGCCTCGTCCAGCTTTGAGACGCCAGAATGCAAACGAGCAAGACCCTCCGCTATGGCACTGCTCTTCTCGTTGAAGATGCGTTGGTATGTGAGACAGAGGATTTTAAAGTGCTGCGGGGAAAACTTCTCTGCAAAGCCGCGGTGGACGTGCACAATCTCTGTTGTAAGGCTAAAGTCTTTCCTGTCCTCACGGGAGTCAAGCGCCTTGTAGACGTCAGGCATCATCAGTCGCGGGATCAACTTAAGGCTGTCGCTGTACCAAGTTCCCATCCAGTAGACGTTGCAGTGGGTGAAAAGGGCAGGATTGGAGCGGCACCGCAGCTCGTAGTTTGGGTTTGTCGGGTCCATCACAACACACACGTGCAGCATGCGGGTAATGCGATCCACAAAGTAGGCGTACGGGCTCATGCCTTCCCCAAGCGCCTCCTCTCGCAGCGGACCAAGTAGAGCGTCCTGCTCCTCCTGTGTAAACAAGCCAGGAATCTCGCCTGACGAGAGCAACGAGTTGACGCATTCCAAGAAGAGCGGGTTATGACTAAAATGGTGATCTTCCAGCAGCAGCACAACATGCTGACACTCAATACCAACCTTACATAGCACGGACTTAAGCTCCGCGTTAAACTGCTTCATCCCGTATTCCCGCGTAATCGACAAGGTCATCACCTCCATACGGAGACTGTAGGCGACCAGGCGAATAATGGCCCTATCGCACATGCCGGAGCGTCCAACAAGCAGCAAATTTCCCCGTTCCTGCGACAACACACGATCCACGCGCGCAATCCAGGCACAGACCTCCGGAATCAGTTGCACATCCAACTCAGTAAACTCTCTAGAGTAAGTCAGAAGCATCTGACCCGCCGAGGTCCTAAGATCTTCCATGCTTGTTGAGAAGAGTTTTTTTACCCTTGACGCGGTGGCATCCATCCAGGAAACGTAGTAAATCGTCTCCTTTTCAGTGATCCCCGATCGGTGTCCAACCAGAAAGAGCAAATTGTCGTAAATCAACTTGGCATACTTTGTCCGCTCCTCAGGGGAAATGAGGCGGTCTACAAAAATGCGACGTCCCTCGTAGCCAATGGCGTCTGGGATATCTACTGAGTTGTAGTTGAGTAAATTCAGCGCCCACGTCGTGACGTCGCGTGGGCTAAAGATGTAATGCGAGGCCATGTCCACCGTACAGCGAGTGGCAGTAATCTCGTAAACCGTTGTCATGATGCGTGCAATATCGGACGCACCTTTTCTAGGCAGCTCAAACTTAAGCCTGTGGCTTTGAATCATAATGTTTAAAAACTCAGTGTAAATGGTCTGCATAGATTCCCGAGAAGGATACGACATGCAAAGCACCGATACAATGGCAAGAAAACGCGGTGCAACGGGATACCGACCCATGCTACCAGGCGGATTCATGCTACCAACAATTTGCACACGCTCGACGGTTATCCACTCCAGATCAGTATCGTAAAAACCACTGTAGAGGATAATTTGCTGCAGCAGGGAATGCAGCTGCACCGTTCCGTACTTGTCAGGCTTGGGCAGATTCATGTCCTTCAACAGTAATACAAGACGTTCCGCATCCTTCGGTCGCAGCACGCGTCCTTGGTTAGTATTAAACATTTGACACGTTTGCTTTAATTTTTGAATGAGGTGAATACCCTCCGTCTGAGCTGAGCAGTTCACCGTCGCCACACGGGTGTTAACGATCCCCGCAAATAAATTGGTAAGCAACATCGTCTTACCACAGCCCTCTGGACCAACAAGGATAAAGGGACGATACACACCAGGACGGAGCGGCTTCGTCCACGCCCGCATGATTTCCATATTGCGCTGACACTCAACAGTGGCAATCATCGGGTGCCGGTAAAGGTCCTCCACCGTGAGGTCAAATGCAGGCTGGAATTCAAAACTTCTGTAGCAGCCATGCTGAGGATCGTAGCAGATGTCCAGAGGATTCTTTACATTCAACGCACGCTCTCCTGTCATGTGGTGAATATCCCTCGCGTACTCACGACGATTCTCCTCGGGAAGGTACGACCCAAGTCCGTAGATGAGCGCCAGGGTAAACTGGGCCTTGTTGCTGCAGTGCTGCAGCTGGCTGAGGCCAGAGGCTACAAGGCCTGTGCGCGTCGTTTCAACGATGAGGTTGCCGGTCGCCACGAGATTATTAATCGCCCTGTAGAAGAACTCGTCTATCCAGCCCCGAAGCTCATTGCGCGACTCCTCGGGTTGCTCCAGGAGCCAGGAAGCAACCATCGTCTTCGGGTTCACATCCTCTTCTGAAAGGTAGATGATGCCCATACGCGAGACCGTAGCCGGGGAGGCAAAAGCAAGGCTGTGTGCCTCAAACAAAAAGTTCACGTTCTCGCCAAACTGAATGCGTACCCCATTTGGCATCGTCAAAAGTTTGTTGTCGTCCAGCACGGAGTTTAGCGATTCCACCCATTCTGGGTCCACATCCCCATCACAGACAATCCACGAACGCACATCATTCTCCTCCTTCACAACTTTCTTTGCCGCCTCTGTGAGAACGCCGTCAAACCACTCACGGGTGTCATTGTCCATGTGGCCCAGCAACTGCGTGCGTGGCATCGCCTTGGGATTCATCACGTACAGCGGGACAGAAACCCCCAGTCGCTGCAACGCTCGTCGAAGCACACGCAGGAGTGTACTCTTCCCACTACCACCAGGGCCAACCAACACAACTCCCATACGCTGCTTCAGAGCCTCGTACAGTTGAAGAATTTTTTGTACCTGCGACTCCACAAGCTGCAACTTTAACTCCTTCACCGACTCCACAATGGCGGGATGCAGATCAGCGTAGTCAATTTCTTTGATAGGGACGCCTGGAAAAACGTCCGCAACAAGATTATTAAAAAGAATCGCATCGTCAAAGGTGAGTTTGGAGAGCGTGTTGACGCGAAGCGATTTAATCAAAATTTCACACTCCTTTTCCAACACCTCCTCCGGGGTTGGCCGCAGTTTGCCTCCAACACGGTCCATCAAGTACTGATGAATCAGGGAACCCCCAAGCCGCATCACGGACTTCATCGCACGGAGACCCCAATCGTAGTGTTGCTGTTGGGACAAGAGACCTGCGGCAAGCTTAAATATTTCCACCGTTCTCTTAGCCAACTCCGTGGCATTCTCAAATCCTTCACTAAATAGTATGGTCTCCATGATGAGTTCGTTGTCGGGAGCACTCATGGCGACAGAGCGAAACAACTGTTTGAGGTTGTCCGGGAGCTTGCTGCGCCCACCGTAACGCTTCCCCGCAGGGTTCATTGTCACAAATATACCAGCATTGGGGTCAACGTCAATGTCACGCCCCAGCAAGTTGCAGCGGGACTCCCCATTCTTGAGAGACTCCTGAATCACCTGAATCATCTGCGACACCGCCGACAGCTGGTCTACCTTCAGCCGGTTAAACTCGTCAAAACAGCCCCAGGCACCACATTTAACCAAGCCTGTGAAAATCCGGCCCATCGATTTAAAATCGATACCCTCATCACAGTTGAATACCAACACTTGCCGTCCCATTGCGTTTCCAAGAGCTTTGACGGACTCCGTTTTACCCGTGCCTGCGGGGCCGTAGGGGTTGCCGCCGTAGCCCAGCTGCATACCCTGTGTCAGGGTCAGGTAGCAGCGGTCAGTTAGGGGTGTGTGTACAAGCTTTGGGGCATTGCCCTGATACTCATAGCTATACTTAAACTCCGCGTCCACCATGCGTAAGACGCACTTGTTCTCGTAATCTAGGTAATACCGCAGTTGTTTCCTCCATAACCAGTCGGTTGCTTTTACAACACCGTTCTGAATGAGCGTTTGCACAACTTCAATGTTGTGAATAAGATCCATAATGAGCGATTTCAATTTTAGACTCATCACCACGTCACTATTGCTACCAGCAAACACAGTTAAGTCACGTAGTTGTGACTGCAGGTTTGCCTTGTGTTTGGCAAGACCACCCGCTCTCGCCTCACGAATAGCCGCTTCTGTCTTTTTAGTGAAGTCAAGCATGGCAGCGGTGCAGAGAATTTGCGTGGGATACGTACCAATGTCCAGCTTTTCCAGGCATCGCACCAACTGTACCCGAAGTGTATCCTTCATCTCAACATCTAATTTACATAGCCACTCCTCCACCTCATCCGTGATGTGCACTGGCTGCTCCAGTGGCACCGTCTCTCCCTCCAGTGAATGAATCTGCAAGATATGCTCCTTCTGAGTGTCAAAACGGACGCTGTGGATACCCATGAAAAGCTTCTTCAGATGCGATTGAATTACAAGCGGGTTGCGGCTTTGGGCAAGAATTTCAAGTAGGTCGTCGTCACTAATAAAGTAAAAGCGAGGGAAACTGTCTCGCTTTGCCTCAAGGTACTGGTTGAGTGCCCGCTGGCAGCGATCGAGTTGCTCTAAAACGTTGCGCAGTACCTCCTTGTGTTCCTTGTGGGATGCTAGAGAGACAAGACGACGGTCCTTCGCAATGGCGCTCATCACCTGCAGGTACTCCTTATCAATGCGCGCGAACCGCTCCTGCTCCTGTGGCAGCGCCCCACGCCGAAAAATAGGTTCCAAATACACCCATTTGCGCTGAATTTGGTTCATGCTGCGAAGGTACTCGTCGAGGCACGCCAATCGCTCCTCCCACTTGTTGGCGTCACTGGCAAAGATGCTAAAGTACGGAGACTCCTTCATACTCAACAGCAACGCCCGGTTGTCGCTGAGGGCGGAGAGCGTGTCCTTCCACTCCGTAATGAGCATCACGCCGGGACGTTCGGGGTGAGGGCATAGCGTAAAGGTGGCATTCGTTCCCCACGATCGTACATCATAGAGGGCCTCTCTAATCTGCGCCTCCCCCTGAGCGCGTGAATGCAGCTCCCTCAGGTCCATCTCACGTTTCACAATCATCTCGTGACAAGACAGGATGTCGCCAAACTTAAGCGTGTCTTGTGTGGCGTTCGGGGTTCCAAGCAGGTGAAACAGCTCCACCCAGTGCCCAGGCGTAAACCCGTCGCCGCGAACAAACTTAAAAAGAAGTGCACAACGGCTCCAGGAGTCAAGAAGCGTACGAATCTGAACGGTGATTAGATTCGTGGGAATTTCTTTTAGTTTTTCATGCCAAACCTTCACAAAGTCGTCAAAGCGGTACAGCTTCGCCTGTAACACAAGCCACGGTTCATCCTGTAATGCCGTCAATTCCTCATGAAAAGCTCCCACCATGCTCCACAACAACGCATATTCCTCAATGTCACGTTTAAGGTCGTGTAGCGGCTCCATATCAGGTTCCTCCAGCTGAAAGTACTTGCACTGCTGCGCGCACTCATTACCTTCTGCCTCCAGCGCCTCCCATTGCTCCTGACGCTCCTTCACAAACGGCAAGGCATTGGGTGAATCCGCCGTTTTTGGTTTAAGCTCATGCCATTGATTGGCAAAGCGTTCCAGTTTCTTCTGCCACGTCTTGGCCGACTCCTCAACCACGCTCCTCAGACGGTTCATCTGCTCCTCTAACTCACTCTCGTAGGTGTCGAGGCGACGCATCACACCGTCCCACCGCTCCCGCGTGTTAGCAAACTCAAGACCTGCATGATTGCTCATGCTTTGCAGCAGCACGTTTTTGTTGTAGAAGTGGTAGAATTCAACCTCCATCGCCGGCCGCTGTTCTGCCAGGTAAACGTGGCGAGCATTGGCCGCACCAATTTCATCCATCTTCGTCAGCTTGGAGTCTAACGACTCCGACACCGCATCCAGATAGACTTCAATTCGATGCAGGTGTTTCTCGGCGCTGCGCCGAAGCGTGACACGCAGCACCTCAGCAAGTTTGTACAGATGATCTTCAACGGTGCTCTTAATACCTGCTGTACAGAGTGTGATGCAACCACACTTAATAAAGAGGTCCTCTGCGTTGATTTCCTTGCCCTTTTGCTTAAGCAAGCGTATCCCTTGTTCCCAGTGCTGCACCTCAGTCAAGGCCATCCCAACAATCGTCTCAAGAGATGGATTTCCATCTTTCCCACATTGCCCAATGACTAGTAAAGGGTTGAAGCGTTTCAATTCCTGTTGAATCTTCTTAAAAAGCTGTGCGGCGTGCTGCATGACAGCAACGATACCACGCTCGTTGCGTGCTGGCATCTCTTTAAAAAAAAAGTTTTCACCGCACCCCCGAAATCGCAGCGGAAATGTCATAAAATCCTTGATGCGTTGATAGTACTGTCCACGGATAGCCTCCAGCGAGGGTCGCAGTGCGGCCAAACCCGTCTCTTGATCATACACAATGTCAGCCTTAATCTCGGTCACAAATTCGTGTAGGCTTTCCAGCCCCAGCTGATACTGGTACTCCATGGCCTTGTAGAGCTGCGCGTCCCAAAAGAGCTTCCACGCCTCCATGTTTTTAAATCCAGACGCCTCCATTTTCTCCCGAATGACGTGAACCTTTCCCATCCACCGCTCACGTGAACGCAGTAGGTCCACGCTGAAGAGCTCCACCACAATAAACTCAATCTCCTTGTGCAGGCGATGCAGACGACGGTTGTCATCAGTTAGCGATTGGGACGCCCTCGACAGTTTCTCAATGAATCGATCCGCGTCTTCTTTGTTTCGCCACGTCAACTGACGATCTCCGCTCGCGGTGATGATGTTCTCAAAGGTCAAAGCCGGTTCCAACAGCATGGCACGCGTACAGGGAATAATGTCATTCGTCATGGAATTGTAGGTGCTGGCAATTTGCTTCAACAACACGCCATTTCGGTAAAAACGAACGCCCTGATCCACCATTTTCTGAATTTCACGACTAATGCGAAGGCCCAGGCCCCGAAAGATGCGTACCTCTCTAATAAGCTGCACCAGCCGTTCGGGGTAATTCACCTCCACACGACCATTCCCATCAATCTCCATCAGTGGTGCGTTGGCATCCAGCATGAGGGTGTGACTGTGGTCCTCCACATCCATCGTCCAGTGTTTACGCAGCTCCGTTTCGTAGTCGCTAACCTCCTCTAGCAGGGTGGCTGCCGCCTGGACAAATTCCTTGGCATTCTGAAGGTCCAGAAGCAGTGACTTGCACATGTTAATCATCTCCTCCACGCGGCCCCGGAGCTGACGGAGCCAAATCATATTGTTCACCACACCCGGCATAAAACGTCCGGTCTGGCAACGACGGTCCTCCTCCTCAAGGAAGGAGTCATCTTCAGTGTTCTCTGCGCGGTGCTCAAACTCCAGACGAATGCTCTCTAGCCGATCATTCAACTTTGCCAAGAGCGCCTCTCGCTCACTCACAAGCTCCTTCGCCACAATATGACGCCGAATAAGCTGACGGAACTTCACCACCTCGTTGAGAATTGTCTGCGGGGCCAAGTTGCCGCGCTCGCCAAAAAAGTCGCGTAGGGCGGCGGCGCATCGGTGCTCAATGGGCTCCAGACGCCTGTAAAATGCGTTCAGGCCGGCATCCCACTGCTCCTCCACCGCGGGCGTTGTTTTAAAAACATCAATGTTCCCCATCACCTCCCACAGCGTCTCCCTGCGCAAAGACTGTGGCTCTCCAGATGTAATCAGCAACTCCATAATCTCGTCAACCAAGTCACGAAGAGAGGCGACGACACGCAGCCGGTCGCGCACAATTCGAAGCTGCGGATCCTCAAAGTGGCCACCCCACACTGCGCCCCAGTCAATGGTGGTTAACTTATGGCACATGTTCACCCAATCATCACAGCAGCTTAAAGCCATCTCTGTGACACCTTTGCTACTGCTAAAGATACCTCCCGCCGCGATGGTCTTCTTGGAAAAGTACTCGCGTAGCCCAGAGCCAACCGTCGTCATCAAAAAGATGGTCTGCGAACGAGCCCGAGTGTCTTGTGCACTGTCGGTCCAAAAGTCATTTATTGCCAGCTGTGCGTCCTCCAGCAAGTCTACAACGTGGTTTGGCTCAAGCTGCTCAAGCTCGCCCCACGACTTCGGCAGGACGGTGTTAGCAAAGGAGGAAGTACACATTGAGCCCAGAACCTCGTCAATGTTATTAACGTACACGCGAAGCTTCATCACATTGTCCTCATCTGAGGCGAGGGAGAAAAGCACGTAGCCCGCAATAACAACATCCCGCCGCAGTCCACCTTTGGTGGTCAAACATTTGGGAAACTCCGTCACCGCATAGGCCTGAGCATCGGAGTGCTTCAGCAGGTAGCGAAAGTATGTGGCCTCCGCCACCGCAGTTATTGCGGAGCTGTCGTCCGGCAGCTCTTCAAACCTAAAGTTGTGCACGCGCACCACATCTACAAAGCGGACCGGTTGAAGTTCCCTCCTGGAATCGACGAGGACGTCAACTGCCCCAACCTTCGTCGTCCCCTGCTCTGATCCGCAAGCCGCCCGCACCAACTCCTTGAAGAGAGAAGCCGATACCTCACCCAGTTGATCTTTGCTCGCAGCAAAGGTGAACTCTACTGTCCGGTCAGAGATTTCTGCACGGTCCACTGTAATCCCCAGCCGTCCCCTCAGTGCCTTCTCCGTGACAGTGACGCAGTCCTCGGCCACCGCCGAGTTGAATCGACCCATCGTCACCGCAAGGGTTTTCCCTTTCTACAAAAGCAGCAACAAAAATAAAAACTTTACGCTATTGTCAGATGTAGTTGAGTTTGTTTCCTGCAATTTCTCTCTCACTACCCCCACCCCCTCCCCCTCCTTCCTTTTGTTTCGTTTTTTGTCTCTGTTTCCCTTCGCTTTTTTATTCCGTTTTTTTTTCCTCCCCCGCTTTCGATTCCTTCTTCTTTTTGTGTGGCTTCGCCCCAGACTTTCGGGCCTCCGCAAGGAGTGGGAGAAAGCGCAAAAGCTTGGGGCACGTGCAGCAAATCGGCGAGAATATGCAACAGCTTTGCACGACACACATGCGTTGGCAGATGCCCTTAGCGGAGTGCCTGTACTGTAATGAGGGGAGTGGGGCGTGCGCCTGCGGGAGTCTGTTGCTGCACACACGTACACACGGCAAACATAAGATGTTAAATCGCAACCGCTAGAAGGATGTCAGGAAAAACAGAGCAAAAAAAAAACAAACAACAACAACAACAAAACAAAAAAGAAGCGTTCCCCGACCTCTCCCAGTCAAGGAGTTAGGCTTCTCCACCACTGTCCACCCAAAGACTTCTCTGTCACGTCAAGCTTCACGTGCACCTACTATGTTCGTGGCGCGGCAGAACTCGGCTCCATCATATGCACAACAGCACCCAGGAGCGTCGCCGCACAGCGCGCCATTCCAATGTGTTGGCACCGCACAACATGCAGCAGACTGTCATCGGGCGAGCGCAGCAGCCAAAACAGAAGCGGGAGTCCCACGACTTCCCGGGCAATCGTGCTCTCGTAGACAGACGACACCTGCCGCCGCCTCAGCAGGGTTGGTAGGTCAACACCAAACAATGCCTCCCCAATCTGCGCAAAGCCAACCGCAGACACCGCACACAGGCCGTCCGATAACTCCAGTCGCACAAAAAAGCGCTCCTCGATCGTGCACCCACCACACGCAGCACACGAAAGAACGTTTCCGTGCATCTGCCTACTGCAACCTCGACAAGCCATGTACGTCAAAGGAAGTCGTACTCGTTGTATTTTGGCCAACACTGGCAGCGTCTCGGAGGCCTCGTGTAGGTCAAGCACCACCTGCAGTGCATCATTCTCGTCACGGTTCAGAGGCATCATTGTCTCTGTGCGGTCCACAGAGAACAAAGGCGCCTGCGACTTTGGTTCCATCTTAATAGCTCCGCTTCCGGACCTACTAGAAAGCGTGAGCCGTCGCATAAACTCGCCAACGACAAACCCACATAGACACCACCGCTCACCCACAGCTGGTGTGACGCTCCGCGAAAACTCATCCCAGAGAGTCACCTCGATGAGACATGAAGAAACCGAGGACACGGTATCCTGCAGCGTGATAGCTGAGCGCTCCACACGTCCCCGTTTTGTGTTTACCAGCGTCGTGGGAGACACTGCCACCACCACCCCCTCCACAGTGGCAATGTCACCAATGTTGCTATGTTGGGTAGCATGTGTCACCGATCTCGCACCAAACATCCGTGAGGGGTGGGCCGGAATAGTGTCCCCCGCCTCCGCCCCACACAACACGCCAAATGAGCGCTCGCTGAATTGCAGTCGCAGCGCATCTTTGGCCTCACCACAATTTGTCAGACACGCATTTGTCACGCAGACACAGTCCCCCACTGAAAACATGTCGTTCAGAGCAGCATGTCCCGTGCAAGAAATACACATGGCATCACCATTGCTGTCCACACCTATGCAATCAAATATAAACCGCGTCGCTAAACCAATTGCCGGAAGTTGTCGCCGCTTTCCTTTCCATATCACGCGCAGAGTTAAGGTGTAGTCACCTAATTCGTGTCCTTTGGCCTCGACAAGGTCGATAAGGCTCAGCTTCGGATACTCCTCAACGGCGCGGGAAGTGCAGGGTTTTACATTTCCCCGTCGCTTAGTAAGCGCCTCGCTTGACAGGTGAAAAAGTGTCGCGTCAAAGGTTGGGTTCCCCAGCAGGGACAGCTCCGTCCCTGAGTAACTGATCGAAAGAGGCACGACCACGTTTAGTCCATTCTTTGCTGCCACAACGCTATACTCATTCAGCGTGACACAGCAACCCACCTCAATTTGAAAGGTGTCAACCAGTTCCTCCATTTCACTTCCAGGGGGAATAACAAGCCAAATGAGTGAAGCAGAGTCGGATGCGGCGAGGTAGAAGCGCGACACCGCAAATGAATCTGCTACAAACTTTGGATACCGCTGAATGTCCACCACTTGCACCCTGGGTGAGGACCAGCGCAAGGCCCAGCTCCCCCCTTCCCCGTGCGGGAGGCCACCTACCATAGCACACGCACAAAATCCCCTTGACAAGGCGTCCATCCAATATATATATATATATGCCAGCTTTTTACTTACTTTTTTGTGTTCCAGAGGAAGGTCGGACCTCGCGCCGTCTCTCCCTCTCAGGTCAGCTGTTTGTCGGTCGCCTCTGCACGAACAAAAAAAAAACAGGAGCAGAATCCAAATTAAGAAACAGAAATGAGTTAAGAAGAAGAATCAAACATGTGCGTCCGGGTGTCCCCCCTTCTATGACAACGTATTGTTTTCCCCCTTTTCCTTCTTAGAATAAATGAGAATACCGAGCTTTTGTTCCGTTATCCCATGAAAAAAAAAGTATCTTCGACTGCCCCCTCTTCGCCTTTGCGCCTACTTGACTGTAGGCATTTGTGTGATTCAAGCACCCTCACGTCACAAACACAAGGACAAACAAACAAACAAACAAAAAAAGGCAGACCTGTTATCTCCCGCCTCTCACGCCATCTATGGGCCACGGCTGCGGTTCAATGAAGCTAGCAACCGGAGAAAGGTCTGGTCACGTCCTGCCCTGGTACAAGTCGGGGCGGTAGAGTGAGGGAGAGGAGAGCGACAGTTTGCCAAGAAGTTCTCTCAGCAACGGTGAAGGCTCACGTCGCGGTTGCTCTTCATAATGCAGTGTCATGCCACCCCCTCTCAACACGGGCGTTTGGGAAAAGACATCTACTTCCGCATCCGGGGAGGCTCGCGTGGAGGCGTGAAACACGTCGTCCGGCTCCTCCTCTTGGCGGATATACGGGGCGTGGGATGGCTGACATGGTTGAGGGGAATCGATGGGGTACGCCACCATCGGCCGCGTTGTGGACCTTCGCGGACTCGGATGCCGCGATGTCACACTACTCCGTGGGGACACTTCCTTCTCAGTATAAAATGACTGTTCCCGGCACGGTGCATTTTGGTTGTACTCCTCCGCCTGCTGCCCCATCGCGTTTCGGTAGGCTCTTGTTGGTTCTAGCACGGGTCGCCGGGATGGTTTCAAGGCCTTGATCTCCTTACTTGGCTGGACACCACGGTAGCGGCCAAACCTCGGCGTAGAAGCGTTTGCATGATCCGTGAAAAAAGACTCGGTATGTCTTCTTCGCAGCGTCATCGACCGTGTCGTTGCGACTAAGTTGGGCCTTGGCACCTCCTGTCGTCGGTTGTGTGTACTGATGCTACGCAACGGCCGTTGGTGCCACCGCGCAGGTGTCGTAAGCGGCGCCTCACTGCAGGCCCTCACCGAAAGCGCGAGTGCGTCCTTGTACGCCCGAAGTGCGCCAGCGGGCGTTTTCCGCACATTTGGAGAGGGTGGTGGAGGACGATGAATGTACTCTCTAAGAACGCTGCGCGCCTCATGGTAGGTGACACCGTTTGTCCTCAAACGTCGCTGCCGCCGAAGGCACGCAGACCCCGTCCAGGAGTTCCCCCGCCCCTGCTGTGCCCCAGCGACCACCTCGCGCAACTCCCTGCGGTACTGCTGCAGCGCTGTCAAATCCTGGCGGGGCGGGGCGTCGCTGTGGTGACTACCGTCGCCTTTCAGGTCCTGAGGGGCAAGGTGAGACGGTGGTGATGCCTCGGCATTTCGCGTTCGTTCCGCCCTCGCAGCCGCTGCTAAGAGACGTCGTTGCCGCTCTTGACGCATGTGCAAGCGCCACGCCTCTAGCTCCCGCTGGATTCTCCCCTCAGCGTCCTCATTCTCGCTTTCTTTTTCCTTCGCTCCCACAATGTCTTCACTGGGGGATGGCCGCTTCGGCCTAACAAAGTCATACGGCATGGCTGCCGTGGTTCCCTTCACCGCGACTCTACCTGGCAGCGGACGAACGTACCCTCGCGCCCGCGTTGGCCCTTCGTTGCGTTTCCCCCCTCCCAGCCGCTTCTACACACCCAGCGACGCGGGCCTACAGCAGGTACACCAGATGAAACCAAAACAATCCACAAGAAAAGCAAACAGACAAAACAGAAAAAAAAAAGTTGCCGTCTCCAACCACACAAGGCGAAAAAGATCAAAAAGAGGAGCCTCACAGTTGTTTGAACGGAGTAAGTGACTGCCAAAAAAGAAAAAAGTTTGTATTTTTGTTGTTGTTTTTTTTTCCATTCTGTTCTCCTTCTATTTTTATTATTACTTTGTTTATTCTCGCGCCCTCCACGGGAAAAAAGCACACACACACACGCACACACAATAAAAGAGAACTTTTCACCGTAATGTTTTCATCTCTCTAGTTATTCATCTCCTTCCATGGCACGGTGTGACTACACACAACATCCGTTTGATTGTGTCCTTTCTGCTTTCGCCCTCGTGGTGCGCGTATTTCTCTCTTCCTCTTCCTCTTCCTCTTCATCCGCTGCTACTTCCAAAGGAGATTGAGGGCCCTCCGCCGAACAAGATAGCGTGCCGCACAGGTGAGAACGCCAAAGCCGCATGTCAGCGTTATTAGGAGGTTCTTGTTAAAGTCGCTATTGAGGAGGTCAAACGCCTTCCCCGAGGAGGTGCGCACGTAGAAGATGTCCAGCCCGGACACCAGCACGTGACAGGAGCTCTCCAGATTGGTGGGTGTGGTGGTAATCAGCCTTGGCTTCGCCACCCGGTACTTGTGCGATGCCAAAGCCGTGCTCGGGATGAAGACATGTGTGAGTTGCTTGCCATTGTCATCAAGAGGCATCTGTCCACCCGCCAGCAGCTTACTCAGCTCCACTGTGGCGATACGACCAGAATCAAAGGCGAGCACAATGCTTTTGCCAGCAATGCCGTTGAAGGACGTTGTTACACCCATCGTGGCAAGGTTACCGCCGTACACGCCGAGGACGGCAACCGTCACAGTGGGTGGACGAGTGGCACGCGAACTGAACGTCCTTTTAAAGCGGAAAAAGGAGGCAATGATCTGCGGTATGGTGGCACCAGCATCCTTGCGAAGTACTTGACCAAACTCCTCCTCAAACATTTCCCACACACCAAGGCAGTGTCGAAGCTTCACCATGTCCATGTAGTAGTACAAGACAGCATTTTCCACGACAACCATGTGTACAGGACCCTCCACGTTGCGGTGACGCACAGTTGCCAGTACACTGCCGGTGACGGAATCAATAGCAGTGAGAACAAGCGTTGTCAACTCCTTCTCTGATGGTTCGTAGTGGGCAACAACGATAACATTGCGTGTGGGATACTTCCGACGGACCTCATCTGTCTTGCTAGTCTTGTTTGGAAACACGCGTAGTTGATTCACCGTCGTCGTACGGAGCACATCCTCCCCAGTGGCGTAGGCAACCAACGGATACGGCATGCGCACGGTCCAGAGCGGAAGCACCTTGGAAGTGGCGGAAACCACGTATCCCTCGATAAGGCCACTGGTGACGTTGGATGTAAAGAGGTACATATCTTTGGACGGGACGCTGCCATGCAGCTCCAACGAACGCGTGATCGCAAATGCTGGTGAAACAACCAGGGAATTTTCATATACCTTGAGCTCCTTTACAGCCCCGGTGATGACATCAAGAGCAAGACTCATGCGCCTCACTGAAGAAGCAGCGATGACGCTGAGAACATTTTCTCCTGAGAGAACCAGTTGCTCAATCCTTACAGACTTCATGGAACGTGCAGCCGTGTTCGCTACCAGCACACTGGAGATATCTGCTAGTACACGGATATTGTGCCCCATTTCCCCAACAGGGATGACGTAGACAACACCATAAGTCGAGACTGCCAATGCCACCTTGTTAAATGAAAAGTGATCTTCATGTATTGGGTTGTCGGCGATGATGGTGGCAGCGAGATACGCCAGCCCCTCTGTACGCTCCCACAGCAGCTTGCCAAGTTTCTCCGACACCGCAAGAAGGTGCCCATTGGCAGTTCGAAGAATAGCCTGTGCACCGTGCTCCTCATCCCTTATGGCCAGAAGTACTGTTGGGGGATGCCCTGGGGTGAAGTTGTACGCAATGCGGACACTCGAGCCCGGGAAGGTGACCGTGAAACCAAGCTTGTCAGTCGTTGTTTTCACGGTGCCCTCAAAGGTCCCAGTGGCACCAAGCAGCAACCCAGCTTCGCACCCGTCACAGGCAACGGTTTCCGCCTCTCCAGAGTTCCGCACGACGGTCATCTTTGTGGCAGAAAGCACAGCCGCATCCCCGGAGACCGCAACGGCGCCACCGTAAACGTCACCCTCCACGTCCGCCACCTCGACGTCCCCTGTAAGTGAGTAGCGGTTGGCGCCCGCTGGTCGAAGTGCCCATATGTGATTACCGCTGATGCGAAGCCCATGCACGTCCTCCCCAATGGAAAAGCTACCGCTGGGCATGAGCACCTCATCCTCCGTCGCTGGCCAAAACTGGAACAGATAGGCGGTTGCCTTGTCCATGGCAGCAACCCGCACACTTCCTTCCACGATGGCGCAGGATTCCACAGTGGCGCCAGCGGGCAAGGACAGCTTAAATGTGGTCTCAATATCCCCAGCAGCGGCGTTAAGGAGATAAATCGTGCCTGTGCGAGAGGACACCAGCACGCCATGCCTGCCCGCCGTGACGCACACCTGCGGCTCGGAGAACAGCCTCCTCCACTGCAGGCTTCCGTCGCTGAGCGACAAGGCCGCAACGGCTCCCAGGTTGGAGGCCGCATACATGTAATTCGGCTCCAGACGGGGTTGGTAGGACGCGTGGTCTACGTGACCGACAAAGCGCAGGATCCAGTCCCTAAGCCCCTGCTCATCCTCGTGAATGGCCTTTGACGTCTGGACGACGACGCAGAGGAAAACAATTAGTAACAAGAGCGGAGTAAGCGGCCTCATATTCCACACGCCAGCAGACACACACACCCACACACTCACAGCCTATATCTCTCTGTTCTTCCCTTCTCTTCTTCTTCCCTTTTATAAGCTGTGGTGAAGACGATTGCCACAAAAAAAAAAACAATAATAATAATAATAATAATAATAATGGTTTTTGCTCTTTTTTTTTCTGTGCCGTTCTACTAAAAAACACACAAACAGACAAACAGACACGCAAGAAATTATTCAAAAAGAAGGAGTAAGTCAAATGGTAGCAAATGCACGAAGCTTGCAAGCACGCACGCGTGCAGCGACAGGAACAGCATGGAAGCGTCACAGTAGGTGTGCAACGCAACACCCCTTGGCAGCGGAGCTGTGAAACACACAGAATGATGAAATCATTAGTAACACAATTCTCCCCTCAAATTAGCCTGTACCGTGAACGCAATATAAGACTCACACCAGCACTGTCACCGTCCTTTTCTCTCTCGGCAAGAGCGGTGCCACGTTTTATTCCCCCTGCACTCCCTCCTTCTCTTCCCCTTCGACGCTGCCAAGCATTTCAAGCGCCTCAAGAAAGGTGCATACAAAGGTGCTGCCCTGTGCGTACAGACCGGCAATTCCCGCACTCCTATCTCCCTTAAATTGAAGAAACATTGCACGGGGAAAACGTTTCAGGAAGCGGTCCTTTGCCTCCTGTGGAAACGCTTCATTGCCGCAGTGAATAACGGTGACCCGTTTCTCGAAGGCAATACCCTCAGCGATATCAGTGGCCCCCGTACATGGCCCATGCAACTTAAGGAGCTCCTCGCTGAAGCGAAACCGCAGTCCACCGTCGTGCCGTTCCGCAGCAGCAAAGATCAACGCTCGTTCA
Organism: Trypanosoma rangeli; assembly: GCF_003719475.1. Lineage (NCBI taxonomy): Eukaryota > Euglenozoa > Kinetoplastea > Trypanosomatida > Trypanosomatidae > Trypanosoma > Trypanosoma rangeli. The sequence continues at coordinate 36,977 of NW_021705792.1, forward strand.
ACGGCATTTGGCACCTTTTTCCGCAGGTACTGCTCCAGTTCCTCCAGCGAGCGGGCTCCCCGCGGTACTCCCTGCAAGATGGAAGGCAGTTGGTAGTGGGAAGGGTCACACGAAAGCAACTGCGAGGGTCCATTCACAAAAAGTGTTAAGGAATCAAAGCTCAACAGCGGCGAGTGCAGCGCGGCCTGACACGCCACAAGGGCACCAAAGCCAAGGCCCACTAACTTTGCATCCGTCCGCAGAATTTGCTTCTGGTGTAACACAACATCAGCGGCGGATGCCAGGGTGTAGTTATCCCCTTCGGTTGGACACGGTAGAGCCACGGAATGGTTGTGCCCTCTTAGCTCCACAGCGTACAACTCCAACGGTGTCGTGGGAGACAACTGCGACATTGGCAGCCTGCTGAGGTTCTCGTTGAGCAGCTGCTGCCAGGAGACGGCGGAGCCGAACAAATCGTGCACAAGAATGGCTTTACTGCTCGGTCGGGAATCCAAATGCCAGCGGAAGGCGGACAGGACGTAGTTTAGCGGGAGAGGTGGCTCACTTATGGGAAGCGCCCGTACTGGCGAGCCGCCCGAGAAGATATGACGAACCAGGTTCATCTTAAACTACTCGATGTAAACTAACGTTACGAGAGGTCATGCAGGGAAAAAGCGGTGATAAATGATCATAACAATACTAACGAAGAAGTTGAACTTTTCTTCCCCTCCCCCCCCCCCCGCTCACAAAATAATAATAATAACAAACACCACTCGTGTTTGCATAAAGTGTATTGTGCATTCATTAGCATACCTGCAGCTGCGGCGTCACAAAAACAACTAAATAAATAACCAACAAAACAAAAAAAAACATCACATAAATACATATATACACGCGGTGTTCATTGTTTGCATGTATCCATTTACGCACGTCCTCTTTACCTGAAGCTTCACGCAAACCGTCAATATGGTGCACTGCGTGGGATATATGTATGTACATGTATCTATCTAAGCATGGGCCTTAGTAGACACAGTAAACAATTGTTTCTTTTTTTTTTTTCTGTTTTGTTTTTTTGGGAGGCAAAAGTAAAAATATTGATGACAATGCAACCACAACAACTAAAGCATATAGCAATAACAATAATAACAATAATATGTATATATGTATATATGTATGTATGCATGTGTGTATGCATGTATGTATGTATTAGATTCAGTAAACCCCCGTACAACTGTCACTACATCGCCTCTGACTATGTTATTGCCACTCCTGGTACGTGGAGTTAGAGACGTATATACCGCTAACTGGCACCGCGCTCCCCCCCCCCCCCTACCCCTACCCCCTACCCCTACCCCTACCCCCCTTTGTTTACCGTATGCGCTCACACACACACACACCTCACCCTAAACCCCCGACTCCGCTGCTGCGTATGCATAGCCATGTCAGCTGAAACGCTAATCCACGTGGGCCCTGCTTAGGGGAAGTAAAGCACCCGGAAGTCGCAGGCACAGGTGGCACCGTCCCCTTCGTCAACGTGCAGCTCAAATTTTTATGACTTCCCCTCTCTTCCCTCATCCTCGCTTTTCCCTCGCCGCTCTGCCTCCAGCCCTCAGCGACACAATGCACCTGCATAAAAATAAAAAGTGTGTTAGCCCCCAACCACCTTCACGAAATTCCCAGGTGTAGAGGAACTTTTCTTCGCATTCGCTGCGGACACCCCCCGCACATCCTCCGGTGGAAGCGAAAAGGCAGGTGTTAGCATCGCGTTGGCCACCGAGAGTCGCTTATCCCACTCCTCGTCAGACATTATCACCGTCATCACCTTTCCGAACTTGCGCGACACCTCCAGAAGCGAGTTCCGCAAAAGCACCCGATAAAAGCCGTTGTACTCATCTGTAAACCGTGCTGTTCCCTTCGACAGTTTCTGCTTCACCTGTTCAAGCCGTTCAAACTTGTCCGCGCTCGGTTTTTTCTCCGTTGCCCGTGTGAGAGACTGCACCTCGGCACTCAATTCCTTGAAGCGTTTGATCACGTGCACGCAGCGAGTCGCATAGCTGGAGAGAAACCACAGCATGTCCTCCACCTCCGTCAACGTGGTGACCCCGGCTGAACGACTCACGTACATGCAGTAAGACTCTATTTGAGCTGTGAGCTCTTGCAACGCAAATATCGCTGGATCACTTATTCCAGACGAGGGATAATTCAACTCCTCCAGCCGCACTGTTGTCAACTCTCCATTTTGGCCGTCCCACTCTACTACAGCGTTGTCGTCGTTTACGCTTCGCACCACGCCTTCCATCTCGGGATGCTGGGCATGCTGGACCAGGTGGCCGCAGTAGCAGGCTGTCCACGGCAAAGGCGACCCCTGCATGGATTTACGCAATTCATTCACGTCACTCCACTGACGGAGTTCACTGACACAGTACTTCGTGATGTGCTCCACCTGCGCAAAGCACGTGTGTAGGAGATCGGCCAGGTCACTCTGCCGCGTTTCGATGACGGCAAGGGGAGACTCCGCCACGTCATCGTGATCGCTCGGCTCACCAATTGAGCGCAGCTTTGAAATCAGATTGAGTCCTTTCGATTTCACGGTGGAAAAAAAAGACTTTTTGTACTGCTTCTGTCGTTCATCGCGAAACATGCGCCATGCGAGTTCGTCAAACGTGGCAAAGGCTTTCAGCAGCGGCGACTCATGAAGCTCGTGCAGACACGAGATGGCGTTGAGGGCTAACTGTAGCTGCCGCATGCGTTTCTTCACAAGAGGATTTTCCGTGGAGGCGCCGTTCTCCTTCGGGTTGGACAGCAGTTCCGTAAACTTGTCCATCGTCCCGTCCGTCTCCTTCGGTGGGATCGGCGGGAACAGCACACCGGGGAACTCCAACTCCATCTGCGTCGCCAGCCACTCGAAGTCTGAGTAGCGGTGCCACGTACAAAAGTCGATGTAACCGGCGCCTCGGGTAAAGTTTTGCGCGGCGTGGTTCGAGGGCAGCAGCGGGAAATTCTGGTAGCTCGCCAAAAAACTTCGCGCCAGGATCTTGTACGACCAGTGCGAGAGGTGCTGCAGCCGGCCGTTCTCCGTATACATGCGCTCCGCATCAGCAACAAGAAACTCCATCGCGGCAGCGCGCTCTCTGCAACTGAAACTACGCTTGCTACTAGAAAATGAAAAAAAAAAAAACGGACTACTGCAAAGCGTTTGAATGTTGATGTTATTGTTTTTTATTCCCCTTTAAGTGAGTATCATCCAAACCCATTAGAGACGCACAGACAGACAAGAAAAAGAAAAAGAAAAAAAAAGACGAATAAAC
>NW_021705792.1:40288-72543 GCF_003719475.1 Trypanosoma rangeli
GCGCCTCGGGTAAAGTTTTGCGCGGCGTGGTTCGAGGGCAGCAGCGGGAAATTCTGGTAGCTCGCCAAAAAACTTCGCGCCAGGATCTTGTACGACCAGTGCGAGAGGTGCTGCAGCCGGCCGTTCTCCGTATACATGCGCTCCGCATCAGCAACAAGAAACTCCATCGCGGCAGCGCGCTCTCTGCAACTGAAACTACGCTTGCTACTAGAAAATGAAAAAAAAAAAAACGGCTCTGCAAAGCGTTTGAATGTTGATGTTATTGTTTTTTATTCCCCCTTTAAGTGAGATCATCCAAACCCATTAGAGACGCACAGACAGACAGAAAAGAAAAGAAAAAAAAAGCGATAAACATGCATGACAGGTAAACTTCAGACCTCCTTTTTATCCTTGAACTTTCTTCCTCAACTCTCCTCTCCTCGCGTGTGCAGAACGGGGGGCCAGGGTGACGCAATGCCGGGCAATCTCGTTTACATACGCAATAGCACAGAGGCACACACACACACACACACACACAGTATACATACACTGCCCACTGGCAGAAGGTGAAAAACAGAAACAAAAATAAAAGACGAAGAAGCGGAAGCAACGGCAAACACGGCAGCATAAATCATCCCAGCAAGACACCTACTTCTGCTTCCCTGAGGGGGGCACACCATAAAAGAGAAACGCCGAGGCAAGTGAATCCGCGCCCTCACCTGTGCCACCGCGAACGGCATCAAAAAGACCTTTACCGCCACCAAGAATAGCAGGCAATGAGCGGCGGCAGACGAGATCGCATTCCTCTGGAGAAAGTGGGAGAAAGACATTACTACAAAAGTACTGCACACCACGCGACAGAAAAAGGAGGGATACAATGGATTGCCGCTCGTAAAAGAGGTTTAATGTCGTCTTGATCATACGTCCCTTCTGTTCACGGCGCAGGGAACTATCATTGGTGCCCTCCGCTACAAGGGCCGCAATCATGTGGTCCAAATTAAGCTCCACCAGGGTCCGTGGGTTCAAAAGGTCTGTAAAACTACCGCAGACGTCGACAAGAAGCGTGTTGTGTCTGGCTGCGGTTAACGCTTGACGCACACACAATGGCGAAGGGTTACACAACGCACCGTTGGGATCCCTTTTCGAGCAAATAATTTCGCTTGTGGCTGCCTTTGGACGCGTCTCTGGGCCAAACAGAGCCTGCAGCGACGTCTCATGCTCCCCAAGTGGGTCCACGATGAAGAGGCTTCCGCTGGAGGATGGCTTCCCGCTACGAATCAACAGTTTATGCCGAATATGAGCAACTGACAGCTCACGCTGAATCGACAAGAATTGTGTGAACACTGGCAGTCGCTCCAGCGGCAGCAACTGAAGAATGGGGTCCAGGCAGAGAAAGATATGGCACTTAGGTGCGAGCCAGCCAATGATGCCGTTAAAATCCGCCCACAAAGGAGCCGCCAGATCCTGAAGTCGATACAAAAGAGACTGTAAAAGAAAAGAACTGTTTCCCTCCAGAGAAGTTTTCCTCGTAGCATTCTGCTTGATGATTTCATCTTTTTTAAGCTGCTTGAGGCTCTCAAGCTCGTCGCCGCACTCTAGCAGGGAGTGGACATCCAGCTGCACTCTGCGACTATACACCTCACCATCTGGACAGCGCAGGGCCACTAGAAAGTATGGGGTGCACTCCTCCCGCACCACGCTAAGGGCACAAAAATCTAAAGCAAGTGGTTTCGGTTTATTTGGCTCTACAGGCCACTCAAGCGCACGATCAAAGTAGCTAAGCATGCTGGAGGTACTCATCAAAACGCCACGTACAGTGTCAAAGACAGGTGTGTTAAGGAGAAAAGGCGTATTCAACTTCATATTTTCTATAAATCGAATCAAATTACTTTCAGGTGAACTTTGAAGCAGCGCCGACTGAATATCCAGCAGGAAGCCACACATTTTTGCCGCCTGAGAGCATTCAATGGCGGTCCCAGCGGCACAAAGGCTGCCAGAGAGGGTCAGATCATGCGCCATACCAATGTAGCATTTTGCCAACTCCTTGTATTCCAATAAACGTAAAGCATGTTTGGCACCAAGTTGAAGCATGGAGGGCAAGTTGCTGTTTTCATCCACCCAGAGATTCACAGGTTTGTCCTCCAGTACTTGTGGCTCCGTGGCAGTTGGCCTCCTCGACCTTCCACGCAGCGGTAACATTGTCTTCCGACCTGATTTACCGCCAGTGAGCTCTTCCATCACCGGGATTGGAAAACGCCATTTCTCTGTTAATGTGTCGTTCCCACGGGAACACGCCCACGCTTCCACCTCGGCGCGCGTCGTCACTGTTGATATTGCAGACCGCTTAGCGTCCTCTGCTTGGCAAAGTGCCTTCAGCCGTCTATGCAGCTCGGCTAGAGAGGCACAGATAACAGCCTCCATTTGCACTGGCGTACACACTCCATCGGCGTCTACGACGCGAAGCAGCATGGCCTCAGCCTCCATACTACTTGCCCCCTCCACATGCGCCTGTGAGATGCCAAAGTGATTTAGCGCACACACCACATCTGTGTGTGGGTTAACGTCTTCGTCCAAGGCTCCCTCTGATGTTTCCTGGCCGCACTCAGGAGCCATACTATTTCTACGCTTCTCGTATGCCGCGGGGTCTCGCATGTACTGAAGAACAGAGGCATCCAACTCCTTCGGTCCCCCTGTCGGTATGCCAAGCTGCTCCATCGACAGTTGATCGTAGTGCAGGAGTAAAAAGTCTTTCAACATCTCTCGCTCCAGGCAATTTTGAGCCCGCATAAACAACACCTCGTCATAGGCCTTCACAATGCTGGGATGGGTAGCAAATTCTTTTGTGTACAAGGAAAGAGGTGTCACCACATTCATCTCACTGCGAATCAACTCGGTCACCTGAAAAGCCTCACAGTACTCCGCGTACAAGAGCATCAGTAGTTCTTTCCCCTTTTCCACGTCCATGCTTGAGAGCACCTCCTCCACCGAAGGATGCAAACTCCGCCGGACACGCAGCGCAACAGATCGACTCTTCCAATCCTCCATTCTCTGCAGCTGCTCGGCCATCTCTGCGAGATAACTTCTGGCAGCCTCCTCGCTCTCCCCTGGCCAACAAAAGCGATGACAAGGAAGATGCAGAAGCGCCACGAGCTGCTGGGCAAACCCATGCAGTGCTCTTCTGTTACAATCTTTTAATACATCCGCTGCGATCTCTCCAGCAAGGCCGTCAGCAGCAATCTTCTTCACACGGAGCGAGAGAGCTTGCGGCAGCTCCCTCGCAAGACTGATGGCCTCGTTCACCTGCCCGCAACTAAGTAAGGCTTCAAACCGCAGCAAGTTCAGTGTTGTCCATAATCGAAACGTGATACCGCTAAACTCCTCCTCAAGCTCACGCAGACGCGTGACCACAGAAACCCCCTCACCCCGTAATATGCGGGCACGCGCCTCCAACAGGTGACAACGCACCACAGCATCGATATTGCCCACATGCATTGCACAAGGCAGCACCCTTCCGCTCCACTGTAACGCCTCCTGCACCCGTCCAAGAAGAAAGAGATCCTCCGCCTCGCTCAAGACACAATAGCAGGCGCTGGCTCTAAAACTCGTAAAGCACACTATTCCATTCGATCGGGGTAACGAGGTTGGTGGAGCATCTGCTGAAAGAAGTAGTTCCTGAATGCTCGACCAATACTCGGCTGTGGGCACCTCCACGTGATACATGCTACATGAACCTCCCCATCCACTGCGTGCGCCCGCCAACTGGCACTTGCAACGAATCGCACGGATAACAACCATAGTACGCGGATCAGAAGCCCCATATCGCCAAGTTGCGGCAAATTCAATCCAACTAAAGATCATAAAGGTAAACGGCTCCCAATGTTCTTCTACAAGAAATTCACACACATCAAATAGCATTCCCCAAAGCTTCTCTGTATTGTGTGAGGCGTCATCTGGGCATGAAAGGCGAATAAAATCTACATGATGTGGATCCGCGGAAAAGCCTTGCCATGCGTGAAATTCTTCTGGGAGTTCCAATGGATGATGTTTCAGGCCATCCTCTGCATCGGTGTCTTTGGGCGGTATAAGAGCCGAGACAATGCTCCACATGCAGAAGACGTAATGAAGAATTGTAGAGGCACACGAACGCCTACAGATGGCAAATTGATGCCCGTCAAGGGGTTTCTCCGGCGCCACCACAAAAAGAAGATACATAATCCGAATCGCGGTCATGGTCTCGCGGAGAGAGGACAGTTCACCTACAACCCCAGTGGAGCCTGTTCCAGAGCGCGTGGAGGCTGCATCCAAGTAGAGAAAGGTGCGTCCAGCCAACGAAGACGTCATCATCTGCCGCAGACTCCACACCGATCCCTCCCGCACGCTTTCTTCAGAAGAGCGATACATTTGGCAATCGCTGAATCGCTCTACAGAGTCCAAGGCAGAAAGTAGCAGGGTTATAAGCTCACGTCTGGAAACTGCATTACGAATGGTCATCCATTCCGACATTTGAATAAGTGCCTCTGCCCTTTGAAGAGGTTTGCATTGCAAAACCTCAATGGCCTGCATCCAACCATTTGTACTATCTGCAATGCTTTTGGCGTTCTTCGCGATGGCAATGCGCACCGCCGCCTCAATTTCAGGATCACCGCCCTTGACTTTGTTGACCAACTGCGCCGTAGGAAGCCCCAGATTGGAGCGAAATTGGGCCTCATACGTCCGAAACAACTTATGGTACTTCGCCGGCAGCACAGCAAGAAGATCCCTTAGTGCTTTTATTCCTTCCTCATAAGCACCCTGTTCCGACAGACCTGAGAGAAAAATGGCAGCCATGGTCGTAATGAGCGACGATACCGCATCCCGCTCTGCAAGACCTTCACCGTCCCTGTTGCCCCCGCCCCCACGCGAAGACAACAAAGCCACGGACAACAAGGATGGTGAAAGCAATATACGAAGGCTTGTAAAAAGCAGCGGACGCAAGGCCCCACTCAACGATCCTGCGGCACAACAAAAAGCATGATAAGCCTCCGTTATCTGTGATACACGTGTAGACACTGGGCCGTGAGAAGCTGCAATAGCACTGTTGGTGATGGCTACAAGAACCTGCTTTTCCAAATCAATCCGCCTGGACCGCTCAAGGCCACTTCCCAAGCGTCCAAGCACATTCGCCTGATGAAGCAGAATTTCCGCATACCAGTACCAGTCATCCTCCGACGGTTTGGGGAACACGCCTCCGCTAGCGACGGCAGAGAAAGGCGCTGTATTAGACGCATGACCTTTCTCTTTACCAGTGTGGCTGGTGATGGGAGACTTGGTACCCCACCCAAGTTTCCCATTCTGGTACAGCTGGTCTGCAATGCGGCACAGCTCCAGTGTAACCCGCTCATTGTCTGGTACTTGGATGCTGTGTGTTGCAAGGCGTCCACATAACTCCACGGAGGGATCTGTGCGGAGTAGTTCCAGAGCCTCCTTGTTAACCAAAGTTCGCTTCTCCTCTACTGGCATGGGACCATTTAGCCTCCCAAGCAAAATTAGCAACTGTTCCTGTGGGTGATGGGAATCCTCTGGGTTTCGCTCAAGTAGACGATGAATGCATGCATCCAGTAAACAAAACATTTTCCTCTGTGATGGCAACTGCCACTTCCCCATCACCTCACGACAGACCTCTCCTGCTTGCCGAAGCATGGAGTTACCAGCCTCACAGAGGGGGTATAAGAAGGTCTTTCGCAGTGTCTCCGCCAAGGTGTCACAACCCAACTCTTCGTTTACTTCACCTTTAGATGCGATGTATGATTGCAAAATAGACATAATGTAACCAAAACCAATATCATGGAAGAGCTTGTACTCTCTATTGGGATCAACATGGGTTTGATTGAGCGCCGCATACAGCTCTCCAAGCGCCACTGTAGTAGGAAGGAACAATCCATTGCGGAACATCTCGGAATACCAGCTAATCAGCGACAGACATGCATTTACAGCAATCCACTCCTCTCTGTAACCAGCCGCACACAGCTTAATACTAATCTTTGCGGCTTCAGAGATGTGAGACATGGCATCTGCTGTAGAATCCCGCTTCACCCTAATGGACTTCCTATCGGTTGTAGCCAAAATCTCAGCCATGCTCAAATGTGCCTCTGCCTTTATAACAAGTAAGTCTCTGGACTCTGTTTCATTAATCACATCAATTTGAGTTAGGCTACTTGCCACCTTTTCGATGATGGGGCGCATAGCTGAACTATTTCCCTCCTTGGCCTCCTTCAGGAGGAGATAGTAAATGTTAGCAGCCAGTGGGTTTGTAATGACCCGCGGCGCTGGTTCACCAGATGATTCAACAATAACGGGGTGTCTTTTCGCACGAGCCCCTTTTGAGCGCTCCCGCAATGGAGGATGCTTTTCCATTACCAGGGTACCTGGATCCAACAGCTGGCCTAGCGGCGGGAGCTTTGTCACGGCTGATTGCAAGAGCACAAGCCGATTAGACGCGGAGCCCGAGGTTCGAGCCTGTTCAATGAGGTGGATAACTTGATCCTCCTGCGCAGAGAAAACGCTGCTGTCAATGGCCTTCCGCACCACACATCGTCGCCGCAGGCAAAGTAGCGCAAAATCCATGGGGAATACCATGTTGCCCTCCGCGTTAACGACGCAGTAGTTCAGTGCAAGTGCCCGATCCAACTGCTCAATGGCAGAGGCTGGGTTGTCCTCCTCCAACTCAATTAGGCTCGACTCATACGCCACGTGCACAAGCAGTGCCGTCAAATTCGATCCATAATGTGTCAGCAACAACATGATGCGCTTCAAGGTAAGACGCAATTTTCTACGTGTCTCTGGCTGCAGAAGGGGAAGGCATAGATTCCATAAAATAACGCATCCGACTTGCAGTGTATACGCATGTTCGGAAGAGTCATCAATCATGCGGGCACTATCCATCGTCCCTTCCACAGCCTTGATGCAGGTAAACAAGGCATCTGCCATGGTTCTGGTGAGGTAGCTGGCATCCAACGCCTTGGCGGCGCCCAGAGAACCGCATGCGCGGGCACGCAAAATGGCCTGAGCAAATTCACCAAAAAGGCGGGGACGAACGCTCTCACTTTGAAGCAGCTTCGGTAAGCTTACCTTGCATACCTCGTCCGCCCCACATAACGCAAGTCCAAGCACCACCTCGCTAAGAACGTCCATTACTAGCGCCGGGTCACTGAAAGTGATTTCAGCCTCCATTCCCTTGCGACTCCTCAGTTTTGTCTCCTTCTTCTCTGGATCAAGGAGCAGTTTTTCATGGGCAGCAACAAGTTCCGCCGTCGCACTATTCTCATCTGTAATACCACAGAAAAACGACTGCGCCACGTAGAGAGCCTGCAGGACAGGCTTTGTGTAGTCCTGTTTCGAACGGGTGCCTGACAGGTTGGACCAGAAGGCAATTTGCACACGCAAAAATTGAAGCTGCAGCCGCTCCGACCCCACCTTTGCGACAATCTCCGAGGCTGTCGACAGCTGCGTCACCGCGTCTTGATGGCGACCAACCCCGCGAAGACACCCCGCATACCGCGTGATCCACTGAAGCTGAGAAAACGGCCCTCCTATGCCAAGCTTCTCATGCAGTGCAACGACAAAGGCCGCGATATCCACCACGCTATCAAATGTCCCCGGGTTGAAGAGGTCACGAATGGCCAGCCACAAGTGCTCCACACCAGCAGTGAGCGTGTGTGCCTCCTTCGGCCACTCCTCCAGCGCAATTTTTATCCCAGTCACAATTTTGGTGGCACAACGCAAGTGCAGCGTCACCTTCTCCCTGCCTCGGGAGGAGCTGGGAATGCCGTGTAGGCCGAGAAGGCCCTCACAGTACAGCGCCCGCGCATCCAACGCCTTCGTCGGCGCCCGCTTCCCCATGAAGTTTTTAAGGCAACTCTCTGCCACACCCCATACCTCCAACGCCATCGCCGCCTCGCAACAGAGTATATATAACTCGCTAAAGACATTCGGCGATGACAATTCTCCAGAGGCCTTCCCTAATTCCAACCCTTGCAGAGTATTGAAGGCCTGCTCAAGTGCAGCCACGGAATGCTCCTTCTGGCTCACCCGCAGCTGCTCTTTTACTGCACCAACAATGTGCACCATATCACCTGCAAAAGAAGAAGAAAAAAAAATGGCCTTCCTTCTCTACATGCATAAATGTATATAATTTCCGTTAATTGGCGGAGGTTATTTGTTCATCAAGCAAATAAATAAATAAAAAAACATGACATGAAGAAACGAAGAATAACACACTATTGCAAAGGCCAGAAAAGTTAATAAAAAGAGAGAGAGAGAGAGAGCAAGCGCCGGTGTCAGCACATTGCAAATCCTCAAAAAAAAGAAAGGAGGAAAGTAAGCAGTGAGAATGAATCTCTCTCGGTGTGTGTTGCATCTGAGAGAAAAAGAGAGAAAGAAAGAGAGTGAAGAACAAAACAAAGAAAAAAAAACCCAAACACAAAACGATGCACGAGCGTCCGATGAAACAAGTGAGAAGGTGATGAGGCACAGGCACAGACACGGGGCCCCGTTTCCCGCACAACATTCCGCTGCGTCCATCACGCCGGATCCCTCGCTTTCTTTCTTTCTCTGTCTCTCTCTCTCTCTCACACACACGCACAGTCATACAGAAAAAAAAAGGGGGGAGAGAGTTAAATGCGCTATTCCTTCAACATCTTCTCTACGCAGGCAAACCGAGACGCGTCTAGTGATGCTCGGGCGTACCGCAAGAAGACGTCCGATGCAATCATCGGCAGTACAGTGTTCCTAAACGCCTCAAAAGCCTGCTCAAGCAGCGCCGCATTCGCGGCACCAACCTCACGGTTTGCCCTAGCGTACACATCCTCCGCCAGACTTAACGCCTTGTGGTGCTCTCCGCCCTCAATGTAACCGAGAAACTGCTTCGCCGCACGCCGTGCCTCAACCTGCCGAGCTTCGAGCATCGTAGGACTAAACGACGTGCCAAACTTCAAAAGATCCAGCCAACCGCGGACAGGCTCCTGCAACCGGGTGCCTTTACCTGCCTCCTCGATGGCGCGTGCAAGTTCAAAGGCCGTGGCGCGAACCCTCGCCGCAGGCGGGATGCATTGCACCTGGTGTAGTGGCGTTGCAACGATGGACAAGTCGCTGCTTTCTGTGTCCTTCAAAGCGGTGTTCAACTCCTCCTGGAAAGGCGCACCGCTTGCCATGCGGCATTTCAACGCCTCCAGGTTAAGACCAACGGAAATCAGTTTCTTGCTTATGTACCCGAATTCGCTAAATTCACGTTCAGCCAACTGGGTCACCACGTGCAGGTGGCTCGTCACAATATTCGATACCTCCTGGTAGTAGTGTTGCGCCAGCGAGACGTCGTCAAACTCCTCCAGAAGAGGCTTGGCGGCCGCCGCAAACGACTCCCGTTTCTCCCGCAACTCATCATCTAGCCGTTTGACCTCAGCCGCGTGGGCCTCCTCTTCGTTCTTGCATTGCAGCCTTGCTGTGGAGAGATTCCCACGTGCAATCTCGTTGCGCACACGCTCTCGCGAAAAGGCCACATCTGGCGTGAAGAAAAGTGAGCGTAGATACTCCATCCCTGGAGAACCCCTATCTACACCTCCCGCACACGCAGCAGGAGAGAAGAAAGAAAGAAAAAAGAAAAAATCTGGTATTGCGCAATGAAGCGTAAAAAAGCAGTGACAACTCCGACGCATTCTTCCACGCAAACCGCACTCTTTCAATCGAGTGTAAACACACATACATGGGGAGAAAAAGAGGGTGAATCCGAGAGAGGACAGGCAACAGCAAGGCAACAGGAAACCCGTAATTGTCACACGTAAATCCTCAAAAACAAAAAGCAAAAAGAAAAAGAAGAAAAAAAAAATAATAATAATAATAACAACAACATATTGCGTCCCGCACTAACTTCAGCCTCTTCACTTCGCGGCAATGGGTGGCATCAAAATCTCCGCTTTACCCAATCTGAGTGAGCAGAATATATCTGATGCAGGTCGTCTTGACTAAACTGCAAGAGTGTGCTAAGCACTGGAAAGAGACCTCGTCCCACACTTCCGCCTTCCTTCGCACAGAGCAATTTCACGACTGCGCAGCGAAGGTAAGAAAGTTGTTGTCCCTCCAGCACCTGCAGACGAGTGGTCTCCTTGGGATTAGCTTGATGCTTGGCCGCAATAAGTTGCTTCTTCGTCTCACACAACTCCTCGGAGAGTCGCATTGTCCCGCCCTCGAGTTCCGCAATACGCGCCACTGCCTCCGGCAGCGTGAGAGATCCATGCTGAGGATCCAACGGCGCCTTTTGAGTACTATTCGTACCATTGCCCTGCGCCAACTTCCTTCGCAGCTCCCGCAGCTCCGTCAAAAATGTCTCGTTCTCACCCTGCGTCACTTTCAGCTCATCCTGCAGAGCCTCAAACTCTTCCAGCAGCTCCATGTACGCCCTCTCGCTGTTTTTGTCTACCAACTGTGCGTCACCTTGGCACTGGCGGCGGCGGCGGCGGCCTTCTCTGCCGCCTCTGCCACCAGTGCCCGCTCCTCCAACTCAGCCCGAAGCTCCGCCACCTCCCCCTCATAATTAGTCACAAGCCTCTCAATTTCGTCACGATGCTGGTCAAAGATGCCACTCTCTCGGGACGCAAATTCCCGCCGCAAATTCTCCATCTCCTCCTCTAGGCGCGCCTCAAATATATTGATTTGCTCCGCATTCAGTTTGTTGTTCAATGCCATGTGTGAAGACTCCAGTTGCACGTTGGTCGCCTCAAGTTCCTCCAGCCGATTTTGAAGCACGGAGAGGGCCTGGTCACGGCTATCAACCGCGTGATTGCGCTCTCTAACCTCCGCGAGAGCCTCACCTAACTGCAGCTGAAGACCAGAGACTTCAGACTGCAATGCTTCAATGTTCTTCGCTTGCAGTCGAAGCGTCTGTGCCGTGCGACGTTGGCACTTGTCTAGCTCTTGTGAGGTGGCTGCCGCCACTTCCAGCACAACCTCCGACTTCCTCAGCAACACAATGACGGAGGCATCTATAGCCGCGCCTGTCCACCGCACTAAATCGCCCACGAAAGATCCGGCTGGAACACCGACGGGCAATGAAGACACCAACGGCAACGAGGCACCAGCAACTTCACCTTGTGCTACACTGTGTATATGCTGCTCCTGCTGCTGGAGCTCCCCGTGGCACTTCCATTGCGCCCTGGCCTCCTGTAACTCATCACGCTCATGGGTGAGTCGCACAATACGATCACGCAACTCGTTCACTACGACCTGCGTCTTCTTCTTCCACAGCTGCATGCGCTCCTCTGCCTTCTCGAGTTCGCCCTGCAGCCGTCTGACCTCGCCACCAACATCCTCCACATATTCGCTACTGGCTTGCTCCATTCTAGACACACACAAAAAAAAAAAACTTTTTAAAAAAAAGCTGAGGCTTTTGTAAATGGCAAAAACAACAATACACAAACACATTTGTTGTTGTTGCTCTGTTTTTCCTTATCCGCGCTCCCTCTCGCTGAAATGTGCAGGGCAAAACACGGCCCAGAGAGCGTGAGGCAAATGCAAAAGCAAGACCCACATAATAAACTTTCCTTGTTCATCTGATGCCCCGCCATCCGCCGCGTTCCTCCGTTTAAACAACAGCAAACAAACACATAGACAGACACAGACTAACAGATACAGACATAAGCAACAAATAGTAATAACAATCATTCTCACTGAAGAGAATTCAACGCTCTTCCCCAGTTGTCGATGAGGCTTCCTCAGGCACAACCCGTTGTCCCTTCGCAAAGGGACCGCCTGGCTGCCATGGCATGTATACAGTAGGCGCCTGCAGCCGTTTTTCCTCCACTAATTCACGCTTTATGCTTCCCTGCAGGATGCCAATGTCATCCATTGCATCCCGCGTGCCATGGTCAGAGCGCCACGGATGCCACGCCTTCACATCGTGGTGGGCCGCCTCGGGGCTAAGGCGGCCCTCCGTGTAGCTCCACCTGCTACGAAGCACGTGCATCTGTGTCCGCCACGCCCGGTACAAGTAAAAGCTCATCACAAGAGACAGGAAGACAATAAAAAATGCGATATCCTGCAAACTAAACGAACGATACTCTGGATTTTCCGCCGTCTCCCGGTGAATTGTATTCGTCACGGTGTCGTAATTTACCCGCCTAAAGTTTATATCTCTGGTTTTTGTGCTGGTGGCGTCGCCCTTGTCATGGCGGTGTGTCAAGAGGATCTTGTGCGCCTCCCGGAGAAGCTGGAACTGCTCACTTGATCCGCCGCGGTCAGGGTGATACCGCAGCACCAGTTGGTTGAACCTCTTCTTGATCTCGCCCGCCTCTAATCGGTCGCTCATTTGAAACCCAAAGATGGAGCACGCCTGCTGGTACGTCATGTAGCCCTTGTCACCGGCAATGCTGCCCTCGAACTTCTCGTACACAAAAAAACGAGCCGTGCGCCGCATATCTTTCAGCACTACAAGCGCGTCACACGTGCGGTGAAGCCAAACTACAAATTAATAACACAACAAAAGAAAAAAAAAACATCTTTCGTTGTAAACAAATATACGATCAGAAGGAAACACAAAAGAGAACATACGCCACACACGCATACAACGTAGGTATACTTGTATATATGTATATATCCATATATACACCAAAGCCCAAAAGGAGGAAAGACAGAGAAAAAAACAGACAAAAAAAAAAGAGAGAGAGGAACATAACAGTTGCGTGTATGTGCGCTGGTGTGGGCGGTGGCATGAGAAACGGAGAGAGAGCGAAACAAGAAGAACAGTCCACTCCAACACTTCACATTTCCCCACCGCCATCAACAAACCTCGCAACTGATATCATCCTCATTACTGTTTTGTATTCCATTCCATAGATACATATATGTTATGTATACTTCCTCTTTCTTTTCCTGCTGTCGTAGTTTGTTTCCCCTTTTGGGCCTCGTTGCTGTACATCTCCGTGCCAAATCCCCCCACCTCATTTTTTATTGTTGTCGTTGTTCCCGTCAGACCTCACGCTTAGCCCCACGTCAGAGGTCGGATCAGGCAGAGCAGCTGAAACACGCAACGCCGAAGAAGAAAATTTGTGTGGTAAACGGCCTGCAGACGCACCTCCTCCCCCTTTTCGTGCAAGAGAAGTGTGTAGAGGTTATAGTGGGACTCATGCCCCTCAAGGATGTGCAAGTCGGGCAGGTCGGCGGACTCCTCAAGTGCGGCAAAGGCGCAGCACTGGGCCTGGTACCGCACGCTGTGCCAGTGGGAGTCGTCGTCTAACCGAACCTCCAGCTGTGCCTCGTGGTCAAGGGCACGGGACTGTTTGGAGATGCGAAATAAAGCCAAATTCGCATCCTCACCGTATCTGTTGTGCCGCGAGCTTGCAATGGCGTAAAAGAGGCAAAATTGTGCGATGTCCGCATACACCTTTTCCTCCAAGGCAGGAGTCTTTGGCACAACGTTTTCAATAAACTTCGCATCCTCGTCGTCTAATAGGAAGTTGAAGCCGGTTTGCGAGAGCAGCCGCAGCAGTGTGGCAGGCTCAAGCCAGTTATCGCGCAGGTACCCCAGCTCCGGGTCCTCTGGCGCCAAGAGCTTGCAATGCACATCCTGGACGAGAATGCGAAACTCCCGGTCACCGCCTTCTCCACGACGACGTCCCTCCAACACAAGCAACACCTGATCAAAGCCCAGCGGATGTAGACGCCACTGCTCGTACGGGACATCAAAGCCCTTCTCCTGCAAAACCGCAAAGGTGGCAAACTCCGAGGTTGCAAACACACAGCGTCTTGTCTCGCTTCCACTAACATCTGTGGGAATGTTTGTGTGGCTGCAAGGTTCCCAGTCTTTGGACGTCTCCAGCCATTTCCCAATGAGAAGTGAGGAGTGCCGCATAACAATGCTGTTTGGAGCCTCGAAGGAAACAAGGAGTGAAAGATCCTCCTCCATATTTTCCACAACATGCGGGGGGTATGGAACTACATGTAAGACGTGCGCCTCTTCTGTCTCAAAGCGGTAGAGCCAGTCTCCGCTAGTCTTTGGCCGCTCCGTAAAATTTAAAGGATCTATTTTAACAACACAATTCAACGCGTAGTACTCTCGACCAACAGAACCGTGGTGGCCGTGCGGATTAAACCCCAATTGAATAATACGCACCGCCACATTCTCTTTACTCAATCCCAGCGCCTTTGGGAGCTTTGGTAAGGTGCTGGAATTGGGATCCAGGCGTATTGCGATGTTAGGAAATATCATGGAAGCAAAACTGCGCGTCGTCTCCTTCACCTTCACCCATAGGCCATACTTGACCACAGGGCTGGCTGGTGGAACACTCATGGTTAGGAACTCACTCTCTGGACCCTCCAGCATAACGTCATACCCAAGCAAGGCGTGAATGGTGATGAAGTCTAACGAATGTAGCACCTGTTCACATACCTGTCCAATGTTTGTGCGGAAAAACGCGAGATCCTTCAGCTTGCGCTGCGTCAAAGCACGATCCGCCTCCATGTGAATAGCTTCTGTTAACTCGTATGCCTCAAGGCACCGGTTAAGTTCAGAGTTCACCATCTTCTTGCGATCCTCGGGCGAGACGCCAAGTTCCCCGTTCACAAACCAAAGCTTGCGCATGGACGTACCAACAGAAACCCGACCAGCGAACGCCGTCACAACGGGTCTATGTTTGTCATATTCCTCCTCCATCTCGCGCCACACACTTAAAAATGTGTTGATGGAACTTTCACTGTCGACTTGTGGAAGTCGTGAGGCATCTGGAACACGTCTCCAGAGACGGTGCTTTTCGCACTCCTTGTAGGCAAGCTGCTCGCGCTCTTTCATCTCCCTCACTATCTTATCATGCTCAACCTTGTCGTTGCTCAGTCGCGCCCTCTCCAAGGCAGTGTCGAGAAAAGCATCTTGACGTGCCACCTGATCTGTCGCCTCCCGCTTCACCCGTTCCCGCTCGTGTTGCTTGTACATCCGATCGGCCACCTCCACGGCTTTATTGAGAGCCACCTGCTGCGCCTTCGGCTTCTTAGGCTTCGCATCCTTGTTTTTGTCACTCTTACCCACCATGCCACCGCCGGCTGAGAGTGAGAACGCTGTCCCTGCAGCCGGCTTCCCCCTGGACCGCGCGCCCTCCTTCGGGGGCATGCCTCGGCCACGCAATCGTATGCCGCCTCTCAAAGGCTGCCCGACGCTCTCACACAATCGTCAAAGAAAACAAAAGCCACAGAGACAGAAGGGCACATGATGGAAAGCACCAGCACATGCAACTACACAACTACGCAGGTAAAGCTGCCACACCGCAGAGCAAAGCGAATCCGCACTTGCCTACAACCAGGCAAGCAGCAAATCAAAAACAAAACAAAAAAGGTAAAACAAAAGCAGGAGCAGGTGATCAAAACAAATGTCAGGGAATGGAAGCAAAAAACAAAAACAAAAAAGGAAGTCAAAAACTCGTGGAGAAAACAGTTCGCCCAATCCGCCCACCCCACCCTACCCGACTTAACAGACAATGAGCGGGCTCCTTCCAACGGAACGCTGCATTCTTGAATATTGGCGATACCTGGGGTTGTTTCTGTTCCTCACACACTTCAAAAAGGAAATATATATACAGAAGTTGCAAACGAAACCGTTTCAAAGCGAGGCTATCCACAAGAACGATCCACACAGTCATTCCTTGTTGGCTTGTCTCTTTATTTTTCGTTGTTGTTGCTTTTATTTACTTGCATTATGTAACGGAGAAGCACGGGGGGAAGGCAGAAAGATGTTTGCTGGAGGTAAAGACGAAATCATTCATTCAGCGTGTACGACCTCGCCTCAACGTATATGGCAGGACATATACCGCCGCCTCCCCCCTCCTCCTTCAATCAACACAGTACGCCGCGGGTCGATTGAGCACAAGGAGGCCGGAAGTTGTGCCACAAACAACTCGCGTTGATCCTCACCAGGCCAGACGCATTCAAAATGGACCCCACCTCTGCAAAAGCCAGAAAGAGGGCAGGATATACAGAAAAATACGGATATTGGCCAGCCCGGAGATTAGCGTAGTGGAGACCAACACACTCTGGAGAGAGCGGAGCAGAAGTCTGGGTCGCAGTCAACTGCAGATACAGTTCCCCCTACATCTCTAAATACAATGATTCGGTGTTGAGGCGAGCACCGCTCATGTGCGTCCATATCCTCGCCTCACAACGATCACGGAAAAGAGTTTAAGCCTCCATCAGCCTGCGCTGACGCAGCAGCTCCAACACGCCCTCGTTGGACATTGGTGCAGGGCACAAAATGACATTGCCACCCAACGGGACTCCCGCAACTGGAACCTCCCACAAAATTGAGCCGTGGGCGCAAAGCAAACACTTGGTTTCCTTCTCAGTTCCATGTATGAGCTGCTCCAACTCTCCACGAGAGTGAACGATGTTGCAGGGTCCCAGTGATCCCGTGTCTACAATGCGAACAAGAGCAAAAAAGGCATCTTCAACTAAATTGTTGGAAGGCTTCTCTTTTTTGTCCGCAAGAACCTCCACAAAAATATCTCCATAACAACGGACATCATTGTGGGGGCGCGCCTCACGATTGCCTCTAGGAGGAACGTCAACGTACATCCACACACGAATTCTATCAGGAGTTTGGCCAATGTCTTTAGCAATAGCAGCATGGACTTCCTCTATGCAAAAGAAGGTGGGAACTGTTGTGCTTTCCACATGAACCGAGATGACGTTGCTATCATCGAGAGCCCTCACAAGGGACTCTACTTCTGTAATGTAGCTAAACTCAACACTCTCAGATTTATCCCTCCATATTCGTTCACGTCCAGCGACAATTTCCTCTGCAATGGCCTTAATGTGCGCAGGAACGAGATATTCCGTTAGTACCTCTTTTACCGACAATGCATTGACATATACAAGTAGTGTCGCCCGCTCATTGAAGACTTTAAAGCACCCCTCCGTTTCGCCGCTGCAAAAAGCTGAGCGCATGACCTCAGCTTCCGAAACGCGGGTCACATACATATCGTTAAAACAAACCCATTGCTCCCCAAAGCGAACACACGCAAAATAATGTCCATTCTCGGCGATGCCTTGGTGTACAACAATAGAGCGTAGTTCATAGAGAGGACTCAAGGGTGTTGCCTCACTTCCTTCTGTCTCTCTTGAAACAAGATACGGCTCAAGGTTAAGCGTTGTTGGAAAGGTCCACTTCCCAGGCAGTGTTCGCACAGTGAAGGTCTCCATAGAAAACTCTGCTCGATTGGGGTGAATGAGTAAAACTGGTGGAAGACGTACAAAACGCTGGCTTCGCTCAATGGTGTGGTTCGTGCATGGTCCTCCTTTTTTTATCTCCAGTGAAACTCCCTCAATGCGTTCTGGTTTTGCCCAGTGATCAAAAGATTCATAGATGTTTTCCATGTTTTTTACAAGCAATTCAACGTCGTAAAAACCCTCGTTTCGGTACGAAGTATAGTCAACACCGTCTACGGTACGTGTGATGTATGTTAATTCACCGTAGAAAAGATCACGAATAAAATTCTCGTGGGGAGTTCCCTTACAAATAATTTCGAGACGATCAAACAACTTCTGCATCATTTCGTGCACATCGTGCTGTACCCACGCGTGATCGTTGCCCCAGCCAAAGGCGTCTGTCAGCTCATTCGTGGAGATGAGCGGTGTCTCACAGTGAAGTTGTGCAAATATATTCCTCAACGCCAATATGACAGGGTCATGATCGGGGAGCACCATATGGTACAGCGTCCGGCGAAAGGATGGCAGATGAAAGAGGGCCTGAATGATGGAGTTCAAGTAACACGTGCTGCCTTGATTCACGAGCCCAACGTACGGCAGTGTTCCCTCCACCCCGTCTGCAGGGGTTTCATTGCTCTCGCTGGGTAACATGCTGTGCGGCGTATATTTCTCGCTCATCTCGCCCACACCCCTCTTCAAAGCAAACGTCGGAGGTGTTACCACGAAAGTACCCGCACGCACCCCTCTTTCTCGAGGTACGTATTCGTTTGTTTGTCGTGTTTTGTTTTGTTTTTTCTTGTCACGGCAATACGGCGCAGGCAAACCAAAAAAAAAAGGAAAAAAAAAATGGCAGGCACCTGGCAAGGGAAAAGGTATCCAAACTCACACAGAGACGCATAGAACAAATAATAATAATAATAACTCCCCACACGCACAAAAACAAAAACAAAAAATGTGGTAAATACAATCAGAGAAAAAGAACCACAAACAAACACAAAAAAAAAAAGTGCAACTTCTGCCGAGGTTGCTAGAAGTGTACATATGTGTACATATATGGAGGCCTGTCTAGTTACCGTTTCCCCAGCTGAAATGGCCGCTTGGATGCGTAGTCAGTCGGTCCAAAGTGCAACAACGAGGAGACCGGCTGATTCACCTTCTTCGTCTGCGCTGCCACGGTTTCAGCCTTGTATCCCTTAACCGACTTGGGAGCATCCCTCGCCGCAACATCTAATGCCCGTTTCTCCGCAAGCTCGTTAAAGAAGCGTACCTGTTCTCTCCGTCGCTGCGGATCATAGGAGTAGGTACGAACACCCGACGGTGCCGCAGCGCCAAACTTCAGCTTGGAGGGGGTTTGGGCAATACGGCGTTCGATTCGAATCATCTCATTCGGTGAAAGACGCCCTGGTGGAACTCCCTTAAGCTCTGGTGGCACAGGAATATCCACTCGGGCGTTCAGCAAAACCTGTGAGATTAACTCAGTGAGCATGGGAACATTCTCTTGACGGGCGTACAGCTCCAGCAGTTGCAGGTAACCTGCCAAATCTCCCATGTTGTCTAATACCCGTGAGGCACCAATGGCATCCAGAACAGTTCTCAGTAGAATTTGGAGCGTGTTCAGTTGCTCATTGAGCTGCTGGCACTGTTGATACATGAGAATATTTTCATCATGACCAACCCGCCAGAGCTCCTCCAATGCAGAAATATCAAACTCCACCGTGGAAAGTGTTTTGTCAATAATCTTCAGTGACTCAAGCTTACGAACCTTCTTGCGTAGAGAAGGTGATTGATATACGGCGTTGATGGGTGCGCGAAAAAACAGCACGCGCGTAAACATTTGGTTTGCTTTATTGCCCACTTCCGCCCCCCCTTCGACTTCATCCCGAAGCAGTGGCGGTAAATGCGTCTCCGCATCCTTTGTCAATAAGGAAACAAAACTTTTTCGCAGTTTTTGTCCCACGGGGAGTTGGAAATACTTTATGGGGTAACGGGTCAGTAGACAACCCAACAATCGCGCCGTCATCGACACAAAGACCTCGTCATTTTCGTCAAACATACCTGGTCGATCGAAAGCGACACCTTGCTTGTTCACTGCGTGAATCATTCCATAGGACCTACCACAGTCGTCATTTGAAAAAATGGGAAAAATAAGGCAGCTAGTCATGGACTTCCATCCCAGTTGCTGCAGCTCCTCCTCCATAACACCATGGTCGCGCTCACTTACTGTAAGCCGCTGCGGCTCCCTTCCATTAATCGCAATGTACTTGTGACAGACTGTGGTGTGAATCTCCTTCGCCAGCATCAACTCCATGTCATTCCCTGCCAGGGGATCGCCTACAGTGCTGCTAAATGGAAATCGAGCGCCACAACGCAAGTTATCATACTCATCGTAAAGAAAAATTCGAACAACCTCACAGCGAAGCAGTACAGCCGTAATTTCAGCAAAGACACTCAACGTGGAGGAAAAAAAGTCTCTGGCCGAGAGCGACTTGGAAGCAGTACCTTGCATCCTCAATTGGTTCCTGTCAGAAAAAGCATTTTGACCTCGCTCCTCGTTCGAAGGGGCCAACTCCCTCTCTGACTGCTGCATCGCGGTAGTCCCCACCTGTTTTCGTGCTGAGGCATTGGTCTCCAGTGACTGGCGTGTACCCGCCGTCTTCTCTTCCAATTTGTAAAAGGCGGATTTGTGGCCCGCCTCCAGTGAGGCGTACGCCTCCCGGAGCTGCTGATTCATCCTCGCGCGAACGTCTTTGAGGAGTTGCCCCACTCGCGGCACCGCATACTCCTCGCAGCGCATGGCAATTTCGTTCAGCGCGAGGGTAATTTCGTCAGATATCAATTCCAGCGAGGGCGGGAGATTGTGCATCCTCTTGGAGGCAAACAAGTTATCCACCTCCATGGCTTTCTGGGCCTCATGCAGGCACTGCTGGCGCAGCACCGTGTGCTTTTTGCGCAGACGCTCAAGTAGCGGGTCGTCCCCCTGCGAAGCCTCCGTCTCCTCTTCGTCCTTTGGTGACTCCTTCATTCTTGTTCCGGTGCTGCCCAACACACACACACACACACACAGAGAGAGAGAGAGAGACAAAGAATATATGTATGTTTCAGTCATCCACTTCGGCAGGACATCCCTTTGTGTTTGTGAGTGCAGGAGATGATGCGAATGTGTTTGTTGTTGTTGTTGTTTTTGTTGTTTTTTTTCCGCTCTTGTATCTGCCTTTTTTTTTTTGTTCACCTCCCCTCCCTTCTGCGTTGATTTACTTCTCCGAGACAAACGGCGTCAGACATGAAAATACGACGGCGTGGTGTACCTTGTGCTGATCCAGGCAGCGCAACACGCAACGCGCATCACGCAGCGAAAAGCAGCCCAGCAGCTGCTCCGCCCGACTTAAAAGTGCAGGAAGCAGACGACGCAGCTCCTTCGAACAGCAAAGCGCTGTCTCATTGTTTGCCCGTGAACCGCTTAGCATCGCCACATACTTACAGACGCTCCCTAGCTCCGTCGGCTTAAGCTCCGCGTGCAAGACGATGCACCGGTTGAGAACGGCCCCCGCATAAGTCTCATGGCAACCGCTTAGCATCACAATGGCCTGTAAGGCGTAGATAACGTCTTTCGGAGTGTACGTGGCGACATGTTCCACGGCCCTCCATGAGACAGAGCGCACCACATGCACACTATGCCTTTCACGCAGCCGCAACAGCGAGGAAAGGACATTGAGTGCTTGTCGTGCGTCGAGTGGAGCAGTGTGCAAACGGCAGAGGAGGCAATCCAGTTGCGGAATTGGCATGCGGCAGCGCTTCACGAGAAGTGAGATCAACCGCAGGACACAAACCAGTTCCGCGGGAGCTGCACTCCCAGTGTACTCTTGCCTGGTCAACTGGCGACACAAATGCTGCAGCGCCTGCGTGTCTGCAAGCTCAAGCTCGGCAGCGGCCCTAAGCAGTGCCAGACAATCCTCAGGGCGTGATGCGTGGAGTGCGGCACGCTCCAGCAGAACACACAACCAATCACTCACGCCTGGGGAAAAGTATGGCGACGCGCCACTCCACTCCTCCTCCCCCGCTTGTAAATCTGTTGTGGCGGGGCGATGCCTTTTAAGGTATCGTGCCACACTTGCCAGAGCATGGAGCACCTGCAGGGACTCCTTCACCCCACACTCCGTCAGCCACTGTGTGTAGTTTGCCTCCATCTTACGAACGACGCCTTCAATACGCTTGCGCCGAACGTGCTCTGGATCCTCGCCCGTGTGAATTTTTTGCAGCAGCCTACAGTGATCCACAAGGCCATGCGACTCACTGCTTCGCGCCGCACTGAAGCGATAATGTTGCTGCGGCTTCTGTGAAGCCATGCCGAGGCAGAGTAAAAGGCTGGCAAGCGCGACACGTCGCATCTCGCATGATGATGATAGCGTACAAAACGCGCAGGGCCAAAAACAAAACAGACTTTCTCGCAACTGAAAAGTCTCTGAGAAGAGAATAACGCATAGCGCATGAAAGAAGAAAAAAAAAACAACGTTTCACATGAAAAGAGAGAAATGGGCCGCGTACACGTGTAAGATAACACAGCCCTTTCAGTCGCCCCACACAAGCCGTAACAACGCGAATGCAACCACAACAAAGGGAGAAAGAAACGAATAAATAAATTGTGTGCAAAGAACTGCAGGAACAGCAATAAACTAAATAATAATAATGTGCTTTCGTTTTCTTTGCTGTTGCTGCCGCTCCCTTCGCCGTTCTTCTCTGAGCCTTACTTCCTCCAGCCCTTCACATGGGCGTGTAGCTGGGAGCAACCGCCATCAGCGCCGCTTGCCGACATGCAGCCCCCTCTCCTCTGGCACGCCCAACCTCTCAAGCACCGAGTACGGCATGCAGTAGATGGGGTTGATCTCATTCAGCGGGTGGTCCTCGTAGCCAAGGAGGCTCAACCCGCACAAACCGTAAAAGGTGTGGTAGACGTCTGCCATATTCCCAGGTTTATCTGCAATTCCACCGTCCTCAGCATCCTGGCAGGCCAAAATAAAGTTAAACAACGCCTTGCGGTCAATCCAATCCGCATGCCCAAGCATAGCAAGAGATGACACGACCCACCAGCTGTAGCACACATCCGCCTTTTTTTCAGGGCGGCCATTCAACCCTCCTGATGGCAACTGTCGCATAGCGAGCCAAGCTGACAACTGTTCCTTGTCAATGTGATGCAGCGCGTTAGCGATACTAAGAGCCCCAACGCAGCAGAATATCTGACCTGCGTGACTCTCCGCCCCTGGTGCAACCCCAAACCCTCCATCCCAGTTTTGGCACAGCAGCACCCAACGGACAGCCGCCTCAATATCTATGAGAGAGAGCCTTCCAAGCAGCTGCAAACAGTTCAGTGCAATGTAGGTAAACCGGGTGTCCACCTCCCCCCATTCATCGCCTTGAAAGGATCCATCGGGAAGCTGCATAGATGCCACCCAGCGAGCGCACTTCTCATTATCAATGATGTCCAGGGCGTCAACGAGGCAAAGCAGCTGAACAGCACTCAGGGTGTAAAGCATGTGGGAGTCTTGACCCACATTCCCACCAAAACCCCCGTCGCTATTTTGACACCCAAGCACAAATGCAATAATATCTTCACGATTCATTTTATCCAATTGACCCATTAGTTCCATAGCGCTGAGGCCCCAGAAGGCACCATTCATCTTCAGGTGCTGCATAGTCCAGTAGCTTAACTTGTCCTTGTGCTCATCCAGACTCAATATAAACTTCTGATGTTGATCTGCCAAGAGCCGTGTTAAGGGATCCGCTGTCATCGTCCTTCGAAGCACGCTACCCCCACCCACCCAAAGCCAGGCCCAAGTGCTGAGAAAATACATGGAAGAAAAAAGAAAAAAAAACATAGGCACTCCATACAAAAAAAAAAAGGATATTCTTCACAAGTAAAAAGAATATATATAAGGAGTGTCCTAGTGTGGATAATTCATGCACATTAGTGCGTCTGCTGAATATGCAACTCGCCAGTGTGACAAAGTCAAAGATGTATCGTCTTCTCTGGTTTGTTCCTTTTCACCTTCTCGTGTCACTCAATCAGAAAGGCACACAACGGTGTGACTCAGCACCACGGCGTAACAATGCGCTTCGCCACCGACCTCACAGCACGTGCTGCGTCGCAACGTAATTCCTCATCCCGTAGCGAAACGACGGCAGAATCGGTGAGAAAGTCCACCAGTGCCTTCTTAACTTCCGGGTCCTTCAGTAAATCTTTTGCAAGGTCCGTTGCTATGCCACGCAGATGCTCCTGAATCCACGGGTCTAGTATAGTCATCAGGACAAACTTTTTTGTCACCTCCTGGGTGTAGTGATCCTCAAAGAGGGCACGTAGGAAGGAAGAGACGGCAGTCATGGTGTCATCCTGCCGTAGAACCTGGACTACAAGCCGCACGACGAGGTCGAGGGTTTTCGAATCCTTCAACACATTTTCTACAACCTCCTTTGAGAGTTGTATGGCCTGCTCACGCAGACGCGCATCGCCTAGTGCCTCCGACGCCACGACGGCTGTGTGATGCACCGTGTCGTCCTTCACTGGGGCATAAAAAAAAAACTCACTGCGCCTATCCCCATTACTGCGCCCATGCTGGCCACCACGCCCTGCTGCCACGACGTAAACAAGCGCCTGCCGAAACTTTCCTGTGACGCCCCATCTCCTCTTTTCGTTTTGTCATCTTCACCATTTTTACCCTCGTCACCAATGTGAGGGGCGGGTTTGTCAAGTAAACTTGTAGTCGTTTCACGAGACGAATTTCTTCGGGACGTCAGCCACAGCGCGGCCATAGGCGCTGTAAAAAGGTACTCGCCCGCCTTGACGCGTCGCAGCATCGTGTTCTCGCAAGCTAACTGAGACGGGAGAGAAAAAAGCAGTTTAGAAACCGCCCTCGCGTTCACTTCGCACAGGTCCCACACTTGTGTGGTGCTTCCCTAACAAATGACACCAGAATTATTAGTATCATTAAAAAAGGAAGAAATAAGACTTGCTATCGCTTATTTATGACTGTGGCATTGGACACAAAATTGTTGCAGAAACAATATAACATACGTGGTACATGAGCAGCCGAGAAGGGGCAGACCGCTCCCCAAAAGCGTAAGCCGCCCGTGAGAGCAGGTTTGTCTCCCTATGCTTACGAGAAATATCCCAGTAGGAGCGTGATTATGACCCCGGACACAGTTGAAACCGACAACGACACTGTGCAATACGCAGCAGGGCATTCCGAGGTGTCTCAGGAAGCTGCACCGCCCCTCTTAACTGCGGTTAAAATCCGGCGTTGGATGCCCTTCAACCCTAATGTTTTTTTTGTTTGTTTTCCCCCTTCGCTTTTTCTCACATTTGTGTGTGTGTGTGTTGTTCTCTCCACGTGGATCCGGGAGAGATGCCGTGTGTCTTTCCAACAATGGAAGCCCCTTCGTGAGGCCTTCACGGAGACTACGCAGATTACGTTCATCCGCCTCACCCAGAGACGACTTCCTTTGCGCTCAACTTCCCCGTCTACAAAGCCACAAGTCAGGGAAAGCTTGCAGGAGCGCCTGCATTCCTTTCCCAGCCATCGCACCGCAGTGGAAAAAGGGGGAGGAAAAGGAGGGGCATTCATCAGGCAAAACCCACAGCCATTGGTATTGGCGGCCCCATCACCCATGCTGCAAAGGCACGCGTTGCGCCCCCACCCCCGAGGAACGGAGGAAAGAGAAGAAGCGGGAGATAAAGCTGCCGCTCACAAGGTCCGTGCCCTCCGCATCATCCACGTTACTCCACTGGTCCTTCACCAACCTGCGGCACATTGGCCATTGCGCCTCCCCCCGAGTTATCCACGTGCCGCAGTGAAGGCAAATCAGCCAAAACGATCGACAGAAACAACTGGAGGGGCCGTCAGCGCAATTCCATGTCCAAGTGTCCCTCCTCCAAGAACTCAACACAGCAAGGAAAAAAAAAAAGCAAACTGCACAAGAAAGTGAGAAAGAGAAACAATAAAATAAAACGCAAGCTACTCAAAGAGTGGTGAGGATAAGGGGGAGGAGCAATCGCGGCTCACTGCCGTTGTGGGCTCCTCGCATGAGGGAGTGAGGGAGGACAGAGGTGGCTGGGATATAAAACAGCTTTGGTGTAACAATTGGTGCGCCACAAGAAATTTTCGTGGTAATGGGGGAACAAGAAAGAAAAAAACAACAACAGGCAAAAAAAAAAAGTTGTCTTTAACAGATAAAAGGGAGGATGCAATAATAACCAAAAAAAAAAAAAAAACTAAATTAAATAGTAGAAAAGCGGTGGGAGGAGCACAGACAGATACATATATGTATATATATATAATTTACGTATTAGCATTGAACAAATGGTTTCCTGCTTAAAGTGGCAGATGAAAAACACACTCATGAGATCAGCATTTCCGCGTTTCCTTCTCCCCTACCCAAAAAAAAAAAAAAAGTCGTTGTTGCTGCATTTGTGTTTCTTTTTCGTTTGTTTTTTATCGGTCTCGTTGTCGGTTTCAGACAAGTGTGCTTCGAGTGTAAAAGTATCTCCCAGCAAGAAAGCCAACCGTGCCAAAAAACAAAGAAAGAATAACAAGGTGAATTTCCTTCAAATATTCGTTGTGTTGCGTGCTTTTCATCTCCGGTGGTTGCAACGTCGCCGCGGGCACGTGCATTGCGTCTGCCACAGCATCTACAACAGCCACCGGGGCACTCCGCAGTTGCACTGCGAGTTCCTGCTGAGCCTTGAGGCTGCTGAGCGCGTAGCTCCAGCCAATCCTCTCCGCTGAGATCCGCTCACAAAATTCAAAACCGAGCATATTAAGAATTCCAAGGTGATGCAGGGCACTCGCAAAACAAGTAGGTAGAGTTCGTCTTGGTGGAGATACAGAAGGAATGCATTTGTGGAGGATACAAGCAATTTGAGCCATACTTATTTCTCCGCCGGAAAGAATGTACTTCTGGTATTCTGTCTTGGGTGCAACAAGTACCAACGCGCACGCCTCCGCCACATCACGGGCGTCCACAATATTGTAATTCAAGGGAGACGTAAAGCAGCGTCGTTGCTCTGCGAATCGCACCAAGCTCTGAACGTTGCCATCACTCTCCCCCAGAAGTGACGGGCCCACCACCACGGCAGGGAGAATAACCGTCAGTGGAACACCTGCTCTGTTAGATATTCGTTCAGCCTCCCGTAACGCGGCCGCGTGCCCACGTTTCAGATGTTGTGCTTTAGCAAGCAAGCTTGTTTCGACAGGAAAAATGGCGGAAGCAGAGCTAATCAAAACCACTCGTCTGACACTTTTGCCGTTACATCGTATGGAAAGAAATACATCTTGTATGGCTGTAACAAACCGTTGCTCAACCTCATTCACATCGCAAACATCCGACGTATCGGGTCCGTCAACGTAAACTACGGCATCGCAGTCAGCCACAGCCAGTGAAAGGTCGTCTTCATAAAACAAGGAGAGACGGGAGGGGCGAGTTTCAATAAGAGTTGCCAAACCGTGAAGGGCACTTTTACCACGATATTCACGCTCCAGTAGTCGCACGTGATGGCCGTTTTTCAAAAGCCTTGCGGTCACGTAGGTGGAAAGAAGCCCCTGGGGCCCGATAAGGAGAACACGGCGGAACTGATGCCGTAAGGCCTTTTGGCTGAAGCATGCACCTCTGTGTTTGAAAATAGTATAAGATTCGTCAGGGTATTGCGTCTGCGTCGCGCTGCCAACGTCGCCGTGCGATGCAACTGAGCCCAACGGCTTCTGCAAAATCTCCAGGTTTTGAAAATCAATGGAAAAGGTCTCATCTATGCTCATTTTGCTGGGATACTCATCTGGTTGAAGAAAAAAGGCACACGGAGTGACTGGAACATCATCCGCGTTGAACACCTCAACGCCCCGGCCCAAGTACCGCGGGCGCTCAAACAGGAGCAGCCCCGTATCGCCCTCCAAGTTAACAGCCGTTGTCATTGCCTACTTGTCCCTCAAGCTTTAAATTCACAAACAAATACTTTTTTTTCTTTAAATCCTTTTTTAAATATATATATATTCTTTATATTATTTACAATCGTTTCTATATTCTGCTTTTATTTCGTTTTGTGTGTGTGTGTGTGTTCTTGTCTTTTATTTTTGTAAACGTTTTCTCCTTTTGGCACTTATAACTCTGTACTTTGTTCCCCCCTAACCCTGCGATGAAATACCTGTAAATGCGCTCTCCCGCTCCACCCCTAAGCACCACGCCGACCCGCCGTTGCCGCCAAGTTCAAGACTGTTCTTCCGACGCAATTAAAAAGCCTGTTGGTTGGTGATGGGGAGGGAAGGGGAGGGGGAGGAGGGAGGCGCCAGGAAGAGACAGGTATCACTCCCACGGTAGCACACCTAGATTATATATATATATATATAATATATATATGCGGCGTACTCTGCTTACGCAGAGTACAGTAAACTGAGAGCTTCAAGACAAAGAGCGAAGAAAAAAAGCAAAAGTGCAAAGAAGCGTTTCTTGCCGCAGATGACACCAAAAGGGGTGCCCCGAGAGCATCATGTGTGAAACAGGAAAGAAAAAAGCCAAGAGAATTCACCGCTACTTATTTCTGCCATCCATGCAGGGTAACAGTATCGCAGTCGCGCTAAGAGAAGCCGCACGCCAAGGGAACTGAATAAGAAGGAAGAAGTTGGGACCAAAACCAAGACCAAAGGGGGCAAAAGAGAAGCAGACCATCACCTTCGCCTCCTCCTCTTTAATCTTTTCCTTGCGGTGTTCACAACTCTTCCAAATGTGTGTGCCGACGGCTAATACCACAGCCACTGCTACCTAAATACTTGCTTTCTCTCCCTCTTCCTCTTCTCGTTGTTGTTACTTTTTTTTTTGGTTTGTTTTCCTTTTTGAGACTTGTTTGCTGCCGCGCCCGCGGGTTCCGTCAGTGCAGAGACACACTCGTTACCCCAAACCCCTACCCCCTGTCAAATGCTCTTGGGAAACACAAGCTCGTAAAACTGGTAAATAAAGGCGCACTCCACGCCCCAGAGGAAGAGGTTCCAGCTGGTCATTCCCTCAATAATCTCGGGGCTCTTCTTGTACGGATCATCGGGGTCAAAATCTTTAAACTCCTCGGGCCACTCCTCCTGATTAATGACAACTTTGGCTCGCTCCTCCTCCGTTAGCTGAGGGCGGCGCTTCGGGTCACGAAAAACAAACATATTGTAAGCACGGGAGCTCAATAAGAGTGGGGTTGCAGCCACCAAGGCCGTGCCCCTCGCTGTCATGCGCCGCAGAAGCATCTTTTTTCGCTCTTTGCTTGCAATGGGTTTCCTCCCGGTGGACTAGGGCGCGCATGAGAGAGAAATAAATAGAAAGAGAGAGGCGATGTTCTCACAAGCAATACGTATCCGCTTCTTGCCCCCCCACCCCACCCCCACATTGCAAAAACGAGGCAGCCAAAGACAAACAAAAACAAGTAGCTATATGAAAAAGCACGCGCAAGCAGATGAACAATATCCACTGCAAAGGAACAACACATAGAGACACTACAATAATATAAAACTCGGGCGTTCCATTTGTTTCTCTGCATTCTTGCTGGGTGTGTAACGCCGCCACAGGGATGAGCCGTGAGAGAAGCTTCACCGAAGCTCCCTAACCCTCACATTTTTTCCTTTGACCTTCTTCTTCTCCTTGCGAATGTTTTTTTTTGTTTTATTTTAATCTGTTTCAGCGTGGGTCGTAGGATGCCAGTTGTGGGATGCAAAGATTGTACCAGCTCTTAGATTCAAAAAATTTTCCTGCCTCCTTCCAGCCCACGTAGCCCTTCCTCAAAACCGTTTTCAGGCTGGTTTCTCCACTAGAGTAGTGCGGGTCGGCAATTAGGTAGCGCACCTCCATTGTGGCCAGGTTTGCATCAAGGCCCAAAATGGTATGCGCGTAGCTACTTCCTCCAATCATCACGGGGCAGGCCTTCTTGTTTCGGAAGTGGTCTACTAGAAGCTGCTGCACGGATGGGTCCGTTTCCAAGTCCGCACCACTTTCCATGCGCCTTATGGTGCACTCCATACCCGGGACAAAGTGCTGAATCACGATCATCACCTCAAAGGAGCCAATCCAGTCCTTCGAGCCTACAAACTCCTTGCGATTCATTTTATCTGGGTCTTTTGCGCGCAAAATACCTTGAATGGCTCGAATGTCCGGCATCGGCTCCGTCATGAGCCCTTCGTACTGAAACCAAGACAGTATGGTTTGCAGGCTTCGGTACGCGCAGCCCCACCCCTCATCCCTGAACCCGTCTACACTGTAGTGGTAATAGTCGTACGCACCACTCACGAGAAACGTTCCCCCACCAGAAATGGCTGAGGCTGTTGAAAGGTGAATATGAATATTGCGGAGAAGATGCTTCTCCCAAGCATGCCCCGTGCGAGGCACACCCGCCCCATGGCTGGAGAGCGCCTGCATCGTTCTTGGAAACTCTTTGCACCGCTGCCCCAGGTGCAGCAATGGACGCATCGGAAGCAGGGCCGCACGGTGCTCCGCCGTCCGCATCTCCTTCACCCCGTAGTGAATATTCAGCGGGTGTGTCAGTGGCGGAGGCCAAAACACGGCAGTCGCTGCCGTCACTGCGGCGAGGAAAAACGAATGCAAAAACTCCTCCAAGCGAACCGCAACTTCTTCCACCGAGTCGCCCAAAAACACCTGCTCGTTAACCCCCTCATCCGCTTGAAGACTTCGCAGGCGTCCAACCTCTCTGGTGACACGCGCCTCCGAGATGACTGGCTCGCTTGCCAAGCACAACTCACAACATCCCCGCAGTTCGATACGCTTCAGCCATGTCACCACCTCATGCAGATCCTCTTCACTACCGCTAAAACGTTTGGCTACTGTCACCTCCTCCTCACCGGCTCTTCTCAGCAACACCAACCAGTGCATGTGTTCCCTGACACAGTCCAGGGAAACTTTCACTCTCGCCTGGATGGGCCACTCTCTCGCCACCACAGTGAGGTGGCCGTCCTCATATGCCCTTCGCAACATCTCCTTGTCTGACACCCGGATCGCGCTGCAGACGCTCAGGGAGAAGGGCAAAAAAGACTTCACGGAAGGTTCGTCTCTTGTCAACGCGATCGTCTGCCCGGACTTGCGCAGGATAAGCAGCGGTAGCTCGTCTTCCAGCGGAAAGGAATGGCGGACCTCGTCAGGCATGGCAGAAATGATACGGCCTTGGAAGCACAAAAAAGCAAAAAAAAAAAGACAAATAAGAGCACAAAAAAAAGGAGAAAAGGATTAAGTACACAGTCGCATACGCAGATGCAAAAAAGGACATTATGTATGAATGTGTGTTGCTTAGCCATATAATGCGCGTAAGTGCGTCTGTGAATCCCAACTTCCACAGGAAACAAGAGTGCTAAAAGCGGTATATGATGTGGCAAAGCATCCTCCAATGTCCGTCTTGCTGACAAATAGCCTCAGCAGAGTACCTGCAGCGTTACGCCTTTGCATGGTAGCTGCTCACACTGAAACGGTGGCACGACGATCAACGGCACGACAAGCTCCGGTTCCTCTTCTTCTATCTTCAGTTCCTCACAATGCGTTGCCCGGCACTGCCGCAGCACGGATGACCTGCACCATAGGAAGCGTAGCCGTAACTGCCAACATGAAGTCACGACATCTGTGTGCATCGATGAGTAGATATTTGGATTCGTGAGAGAAACAGAAAAGCGAGCAGAGGCACGATCAAGCAGAACCCAGTCAAATTCCTCCACCACCGTTGTTTCCGCGACAACAAGCTCTTTCCCCCATCCCGGAAGCGAATGGCAAGAGACGCCACTTTTCACGTGTTTGGCTGAGCAACACTCAAGAAACTCCAAACTACCAAGAACCTTCACTGGTTGGAAGGTGGAATTACCCTTCACTACAAATATACCGTTCAAAGAGTCTCCAATCATCACCGTCGTTGAGGTCAGCGCTACTGTCAGAGCTAATTCTCCTTCCAAACATAAAGGGAACTCCAGAGGGGTGCGTTGCCTCGCTAATTGGCTGGCCCGTGCGTGTAGTGCCCGATTAGAAAGAATGCGGGCGTCAAAGTCTTCCACTTCCGCAGGGGCCAGGGCATTTTGAAGTGGCCCCGTCAAGGCAGGTGACGGTGCCGACTGTCGAATAACGACCTTTGGTCTAAAGTCAAACCTATCCAGCGGGAACGACGCAGAAAGCAGCAGTGGAGTTAGAATCGCCTGTGCCGAGTACACTTTAATGGGGATGCATAGCTTTACGGGCGCACTCAACTCCCGTGGACCGCATCGAACACCAGACAGGTGAAGGGCGTAATAAAAGCGGATGCATTGACCCCGAAACGAGGGCGGCAAGTAATCGGGCAAAGTGAAAGTCACAACCAGCGCCCTCGACTCCCGCTCACGTAGGGGCAAATTACTTGCCAGGCAAACCGCATCCGAGCAGAAGAGTCTGTAGACATTGTAGTATTTCGATAGCTTGTCGTCAACGAGCGTTCGGCAGCGCTCAGCCGCCGCCCGCTCCCCCGCCAGCGCGTACTGGAGGCGCCTAGAATCCACAGCACAAACACCTACAATTTGGGCCATTAGCGACTTCACTCGAGCCACCGGAAGAGCATCAACATCCACGTCAGCGAAGTAGTTATCAACACGCCCAATGTGCACTGAAACCCCATTAGAAGCGCTGCCTGGTGGATTTGACAGCCCATAGAGGCAGACCTCGGAACGAACAACATCGCCCGGGGCGTACCAGCGGCGATGCAGCGAGGCACTTAGCAGCATCACACTACTCCTACTACCGCTACCACAGACACTGGCTTCGCCCTTTTGCGTGCGTGCGTGCGTGCGTGCGTGCGTGCGTGCGTGCGTACGGAAGGAAGTGGCAGCCAACAACGTGCGCGGCTACACGCTGGGCATGCACGCGGCAGTGCCCCCAGGGGGGAAGAAAACCAACAAACAAAAAAAGAAGGAAATAGAAAAAGAGAAACGCAGCAAAAGCCGTACAAAGGCAAATGTCGTAGTTTGGACCACCATGCACAAACGCATACACACACGGAGAAAGAGAGAGAGAGGGGGGACGCTTGGGTCCCC
>NW_021705793.1:0-3557 GCF_003719475.1 Trypanosoma rangeli
CGCTGCGCCGCCACCGCGGTGCCCCCCTACCCCCGCACAGGGGTGCATCCTCGATCGTAGGGCCTTTTTTTCCTCGAGGGAGGGCTGCGCCGCAGCCGTTTCGACACGTGGCTGTGGGGCGCCCCTCTGCCTTCGCCGAAGTGGTTTTTATTGGGGGGGGGGGGGGGGGGCGGAACGGCTACGCGAGACCACCGAGCTCTTCGACGGGCGCCGGGCGGTGGCGGCAGTAGGCGCGGGGCACCACCACTCCTCTGGTGGCGGGCCGCAAGCGCCGCCCCCATCTCAGTTCCTTCCGGCGGGCTGCCTTTCGAAATTCCCGCAGTAGGCGTGCGCGTGGCCTCGCCCCGGGTGGGGGCGGGGCAAAATCAGCGCAGGGCCTCCCCCCACCCCGCCCCCGCGCAGGAAGCGATGTCGCACCCAGGGGTGGCCTCCGCGAAGGGCTTGTTAGTCATGCTGCCTTTTTTCTTTTGACAATTAAGCTACATTGTTGCCTTTGTTCTGCGCGCCCGTTTCCCCGGGGCGAGCCTTTGCCTCTGCCTAGGGTTGCCCGTTCTCCGTTTTCCAACTGGAAGGGGCGCTTCTGGTTCCATTCTTCAACAGTAAGCGTGTCGCCTCCGCGCGCGTAGCTCCACCTCCCCTCTGAGGGGGCCAACGGCACCCCCACTCTTCATGCGAGGCCGCAGAAGCTCACTCCAAACGCTCCTGTCAAATCGGTTTTCCTCGCCCGAGGGCAATGGGGTGGGTGGGTTAATCGGAGCAGGCGCCTTCTGGGACACGTTTTGCTTCGGTTTCGGTTTTGGATGCTTCAAACCCGAAAGCGGCAAGCTAAGACAAACTATTAACGCAACAAACTAAAGGCGCCCCCTCCTCCAATTTACCGGCGCCACCGCCCATGTCGCTTCGGGCTGTGGGCTAATCAGCGGCCGCGGAGGCCGAGCGCGCCACAAAATAACGCCCGGCAGCTCCAATCACACCCCCACCCCACCCCCATAGCCTAATTTGGCCTGCCGGGCCGCAAGGAAACGCACAGCAGAAGAACATGTGCCCCCGTGCCTAGTCACCCGCGCTGTGTCCAAACCACAGTGTGCTTTGGTGCTTGGAGCTGTCCTTGCTACGCGGCCCGCCAACGAGGTCATCAAACATTCGCTCGTGGGCAAAGGTAAAGGGAGGGCCCAAGCAGTTGACAAAAAAAAAAAAAAAGAGGAGAAACCAATAAAAACTAAGAGCCCTGCTGTTTCTTAGGTGATCTGCGCTTCGGTGCAGCTTTTTGTTTTTGGCGGTTGCGGCTCTTTTCCTGGACGGCAGTCCTTGAAAGTGCTGCGAGGGCGGGTGCTGGCGCCCGTCTGCGTCAACTTCTGCTGCAACCTTCCTTTTGCTTGTAAAACGCGCGCGCCTTCCCCCACAACGAAAAAGGAAAAAATAGAGGACCGCCTTCCCCAGTAGCCCCGGCCCCATTTTTTTATTATTACTATCAGCCTTTGCGTTGCCGCCCTTTTCATGCAAGCTGAAAAACCCACGAGAACATAAGCGACGACAAGAACTGAGGGGCGGTGATTGTGGCTTTTTCCTCACCTTTCTTGTTCCTTTTTATTCGCCTGCGGGTCGCGTGTTTATGGTATCCCCCCCGCAGCTTCCCAGTGAAATAATGGCAATAACAAAAAATGGTTTCGCTTTGGGGTTCGCTATTACTAAAGGCTTTGCTTAACGTGTTTCTGTGAGAAGTGAGAGATCAAAACACTGTTGGTAGCGAGCGTTTCCTGCCACCATTACCGCCGCGGCGCCGGTGCGCGGTGCGACCGTGCCGGGGTGTAACGTGCCGCGGATGCATCGTAGGATCCACTTTTTCATAAGGCCGTTGAACGCAGAAACGTCGCGCGCACTCGGGTCCATAGCGCGGAGAAAGTGGGTGTGGATCGACCGCAGCGGCTCGCCCTCGTAGCAGAGCGCCAACTCGCCGCGTGCGCCGGCGCGTCGCAGAGAAAACCGGCGCGCTTCCATCAGCGGATCCCCCCGGCAGGGTTGAAAGAAACGCCAGTACCCATAGTTGTGCTGCGGGGGAATCTCGTACAATTTGGAGGCAAATCTCTGCGCGACGCTTTCCAAAGAGGCCTGATCAAAATACCGCGAGTGCCGCGTCGCGCGTCGCCACTCGTGCAGAACCAACGGGGAGGCGGCCGCGACAAACCCGCCGTTGTAACGCCCAAACAGGGCCTCATCCTGGCAGGAAATTCGGTGCGAGGAGAGCGCGACTTCCGTGCCTTGCGGAAGCCGCGGAAGCTCACCCAACAACACAACATCACAGTCAAGAAACAGGACCGCCTCAGTGCAGTCCCCGCCGTGCGCGGGCCGGCGCGCCATGGCGTGTTCCATAAGATTCGCCTTCTCCATCATAAAGTCGGCGTGGCGCGAAGGGTACCACACACCGCGCCGCTGCTCCATTTCGCTGCGGTTGATTGGCACGTAGGGGTCCAGGCACGGCACCCACTCAATGCACCTATCGTCACAAAATCCGGCGTAGGCCTTGCTGCGCGGCGCTTTGCCTGCCTTAAGCATGGTGGCGGTGCACCCCACAACGACAGGAAGGCCCGGGTGGTACACCCGCAGGCAGCGCAGGAAGAGGTAGAGCTCGTCGTCGCACTCCGGGGTGCCCATCGTGCAAACGCACGAAATCGCCGTTTCTGCTGCCCCAGCCGCGGCGGCTGTCATCCGAAGCCCCTGGGTAATTGAACCGCTTTTTTATTTTTGTTTGCGACTTTAGCGGGGCCACGCGTATGTGGTACACACACACAAAGTGACCTTTCCGTAACTTTTTTTTCTTTCTTTCTTTGCGGCCGAAAGCATCCCCGCAAAACAAATTGCACAAGCGACAACGAAAACGCACGCAGGGACAAACACATAAAATGACGTGAGCCGCCGTGGCGGAATTAGTTGCTCACTACAAATAAAGCAACAATAATAATAGTAACGAAAGCAACGAGTTCCGAGTGGCAAAAAAAAAACAACAGCACAAGGCCATTCCCCAGCCACACACGCATGTGGAGTTCACTTCGCCTGTCTGACACGATTCTTCAACGCCTTGGCTATGCCAAATCGCATGTCCGCCAGCGTAATCGTGATGCGTGGGTCCGAGTGAGGGACCATCACCGCCACCCCCCCGCCCTCCTTCGCGGCGCTGCTCTCGTGCTGCCACTCTTCTGCTGCTGCGGGAGCTATACACTCTCGCAAGAGCTGCCAACAATTCACTCGTGCGTCGTGCGGCAACTGCTGCTGCTGCGACGTGGGTTGTAAACCACACTTAGTATCCGCATTTCGCGGGCGTTTTCCGCCTTGCGTCACGCTCAGCGTGGACAACGCCGCCGCACCTTCCCCTCCGGCCGCGCGTGGAAGCAACAACATCCAAACACCCAGGCAACTGTGCGCCTCCGCCCGTCGCACGCCAACAGGCTTCGGTGCAACACCGCTACCCTCTCTCTCGTCGTCACTCAAGCCACTCGCCCCATCCCGCGCCGCGTTCTGTTCAATCGTTTCCAGGGCATCAGTGAGACGAAGACGGTACA
>NW_021705793.1:3582-15394 GCF_003719475.1 Trypanosoma rangeli
TCTGACACGATTCTTCAACGCCTTGGCTATGCCAAATCGCATGTCCGCCAGCGTAATCGTGATGCGTGGGTCCGAGTGAGGGACCATCACCGCCACCCCCCCGCCCTCCTTCGCGGCGCTGCTCTCGTGCTGCCACTCTTCTGCTGCTGCGGGAGCTATACACTCTCGCAAGAGCTGCCAACAATTCACTCGTGCGTCGTGCGGCAACTGCTGCTGCTGCGACGTGGGTTGTAAACCACACTTAGTATCCGCATTTCGCGGGCGTTTTCCGCCTTGCGTCACGCTCAGCGTGGACAACGCCGCCGCACCTTCCCCTCCGGCCGCGCGTGGAAGCAACAACATCCAAACACCCAGGCAACTGTGCGCCTCCGCCCGTCGCACGCCAACAGGCTTCGGTGCAACACCGCCACCCTCTCTCTCGTCGTCACTCAAGCCACTCGCCCCATCCCGCGCCGCTACAGAGGCCTCCACCAGAGCCTCAACCATAACGCGGGCCGCGCGACCGCAACATCTTTCTTCTTCCATCAGCGGCAAAGTCGGTATCGGACCGGGACGCAGGCTGTAGTCACACAATGCCACCGCCGTGCGTGCACATATATCCTCAAAGATGTGCTGCGCCGCTGCACATCGCCTCCCTCGCTGCGCTCCTGCGACGTACCTACCCCCGTACGTTCCCTCGCCGTGCGCCACACACGGCAGCCATACACCGTACCCGCGCCGCTGCAATGTTGTTTGCAGCACAGGCGACAGGGACGGCATCGGGCAAACGTCCAAGTTTGTTTCACAGGCGACGAAGTAGCAGTGCCGCCGCGCGTAGGCCTCAACCAGCGGGATGTTCTCACGCGCCCTCGCCGACGTCATCGGGTTCTGCAAAAATCCCTGCCGCTCCTCCTCCGTCTTGCCAAACCACCACTGGATCAGAGCCATCGGGGGTGCCGCGGCGGCATCCTTATGCTGCATGTGTGACTCACGCCCCCCCTCCCCCTCCCGCACACACACAGCAACCAGGAGGATTTGAAAGAAAGAGCATGAGGGGGAAAAAAAGACGGTAAGAACGCGACAGGCACACAGCAGCCAGCATTGCAGTTTGCTTCCTGGGTTCTCGTTGCCGGCTCAAAAAATAAATAAATAATAATAATAATAAGAAACAGCTGCCAGACAAATACGTTCCTCAGGCAGAAAAAGTTAGCATAAAATATAATAAATATGTTCCTGTTTCTTTGTTTTTTTTTTCTTCAACCACTCTGCCTCCCCCTTCTTCCCATGGCTTAAGCTAGATAGATAACTGAATGACGTGGGAGAAGGGGAGAGAATGGAGGCCACAGCGGCGGTAAGCAGGGCCTTTCTCACACCAGCACGCCGCGTTGCGCTGCGTCCTCTGGCTTCTTTGCGGCCTCCCCGCTCTGGTCGCCGCCGGGGTTCTGCCCATGCTGCTGCGCC
This sequence comes from Trypanosoma rangeli, assembly GCF_003719475.1. Taxonomy (NCBI): domain Eukaryota; phylum Euglenozoa; class Kinetoplastea; order Trypanosomatida; family Trypanosomatidae; genus Trypanosoma; species Trypanosoma rangeli. The sequence continues at coordinate 5,023 of NW_021705793.1, forward strand.
ACCGTCACGCCGTGCTTTCTGGCGTAGTCCTCCATCGCGGCCTGCTTCTCTGCAAGGATCTTGTTGAGCTGCTCCACCGCCTCCTGGATGCCGTTGACGTTGCCGTCGAGTTCGGGTAAAACCTCGGCTACGGTGCGCTCGATGAGGGCGCCGCCGATGAGGCGGTGACAGCGGCGGTCCCCGTTTAGCGGCCGTAGGGCCTCCACCACAAGCTTGTGCTCGTGCAGCTCGTTCTCTAGCTCTGAAATCCGTGAGACGAGGGAAAGGCACTCCTGCCGGAGTTGTTGATAGCGCTGCACAATCGCCTCCTCCGAGGGCGCGCCGCTCCTGCTGTCGTTGCTGTTGGTCATACTTGCCGCACGGTCGGCGGGCCCGCGTTCTTCCTTTACTTCCGTTCTACACAATTTTTTTTTTAAAAACAAAAACAAACAAACACCCCGGTGCAGCCAAATTAAGTCGGGAGGAACAGGAGACAATGGGCGCGGCGCGAGATGCGAAAACGAGGAGGAAGCGACAGAGAGAGAGAGAGACAGAGAGGCATGCGTGTGTATATGTATGTATATATCTGCACTTTCTTCGTTTTTCGTTGTTATTACGCATAATATTTCACCCCTTCCTCCTCCTAACCCTCCGTTGCCCCTCTCTTGTCAAGGCGGGCGGCAACCGCGGCTTCCAGTCGGCGCAGCCTCACGTCGTTGCTGTGCATCTTCGTGTTTGCCATCTGCAAGAGACGCCGCACGTAGGCGTGCTGACCCATCACGTAGTTCACGCCGTCCATCACGAGAGGGACGTCGAACCCCAGTCCAGCGGCGTGGCGAATCCCACAAATGATTTTTTTCCCAGGCGGCGTCACCCCACTATTGCGGAACCCGGCGTCGGCTGCGGCGGCAGACAACAACCACTTCGCGCTCTCCATCGTGCGGCACGCGACATGCATCACGAAGGGCTCCATCTTCAGCGCGACGAGGCCAAAGGCAGGGAGAGAAGAGGCCCGCAGCACCCCTTCCCGCACCCAAACCCCATCCAACTCACCCTCGCGTTGCCCCTCCTCGTGCTGCCTGCCTGCGGCTCCCGCGGCATCTGCTACAACGCTGCCCTCAGCGCCGTCACATAGGGCGTGCACAAGGAACTCGACCTCGCGCTCCGTGAGGGCCTCGTGTTTGACCAACAGCCACCCCAGTGCGTCCTTATCGCCTCGCTTCACTGCCGCCGCCGACTCTGCAGCCCCACAGTTCTCCGCGATGGCGACGCTATGGAAGAGTGCGATGCGGCCCGAGCAGCTACTCGTCGTCACGTAATCCTCATGGGTGTTCAAGAGCTGCATGAGGGGGAGGCACTTGCGGTCAACGCCACCCTTTGGACTGTGGTCGCACGCATTGCTGGAGAGATTCATCAACACCTGCCGCTTATGCGCCACAAACTCCTTTTCGCATTGCTGCTGCTTTGCATGATAAGACTGCTTGTGCTCCTGGTATTGGGGGGGAACGAGTGTCGTTTGCGCATCTGCCAAGCGCTGCCACTCCTTATTCTGCCGTTGCTTCTTCTGCAGAGGTGCAGGGACCTCCGTATCCACCGCCACTGCATCCGCCTCCTCCCCCATCTGCGTCCACCGCTACTGATACCTCTCCCCAGCACACACTCACAAAGCCAAAGGAAGCAAGCAGAAAGATGACACACCGTGAGAGCGATGCAAAGCTACAAGTGCACCAGAATCTCCATTCACCGCAGCTGTCGTTCCCCCACCCCTCCTTTTGGAAAAACCAACAACAACAAGGGGGGAAAAAAGAAATCTCTGTGTATCGCGGGCTAACTCTCCCCGCTCAACGGAATTACTCAGACCACAGAACAAAGAGACACTAACAAGAAAGTAACAGATAGTAAACCGCACTACCCTCACCATCTACCTCTTCCCATCTTTAGAAGAAAAACGCAACAGCATACGCGTCGGCGAGGCGAAAGCATTTATATATGCGCGTAGGTAAGTGGTTAGAGACGGCCCTTGTAACCGCTTCCTTCCATGGTGGAGGGAGGGAGGGGGGTAGCTCCTCATTCCTCCTTTTTTTTTTGAACCTACATGCAGCCATATCCCTAACCACAATTCTTCAGTGGGCATAAACATAGGACCTACATACCGACGCAGCTGCAACTGTTATTACTGTTATTACGCCTCAGCTTCCCATCAAAGATGGAAGCTCACACCAGCCCCCATCCTCTTGCTCTTCTTCCTTTTCCTTCACTGCACGTGTATCCGCCCCACTTTTTTTGTTATGCCTCGTGGCGGCGCGCAACTTGCACCCTGGCATTGACATACCTGGAGGGGATCTCCCCAGGTTACCGCTTTGCGGCTGTGCTCGGTTGTCTTCAACGGCCTCAGCAGCAGCATCCGCGCTGGCAGAGCGAAACACCTTCCCGCCCCGGCCAACCGGGGCGGGGGTGGAGAATGCGGCTGCAGGGAGTCTCCGTAACGGGTGACCTCTGCGTGGCACCGCATGGTGGATTTCCTCTGGACGTTTCCGAAAGAAGCCGCAATGCGGCTGTGAAAATGCTGGCCGCAACGACATGGGTGAGCTGCCATGGCAACGAAATCGTTCGGCACCCGCATCTGCCCCTGCAAACACAGCCCTCTTCGAGCCACATACGTCAAAGCCTGTCGTCTCGTTTCTTCGGCCCTGCGCGGGGAATCCGTCACTCGCGTCGCCCAAACATGAGTAGCTGCAAAGCACCTGCAGGCGAAAAGGGGTGAGAGACTCCGCGGATCGGGCCCTTTTGGCGAACGCAAGCAATGACGTCGCAAGGTGAATCCCACCACCACCAGCACCATCACCGGTGGCGGCGGCGGCGGCGGCATCGGTTGCCCGTCGCTTCGTCTTTTCACTGCGCCACCTGAGCAGCAGGGCAAGCATGCGTTTTCCGTTGATGTTCGGATCCGCAAAAGGGTGGTGGTAGTGAGGCTGAGGATCATCGTTGCCGCTCCCTCTTGGCTTCTCCGCAACAACCGCCTCCTCTAGCGGTGCCCTCGCATGTGTGTCTGCCGAAGACGCGGTGGCAGACTTCGTGGCATCGCTTCTGTCCACAGCGACCGACCGGTGTCCATCCCACACGGCGGTGGTCATGCCATGGTCGATACTATCCAGCAGGTACGTGTGAACCTCCATCAGCGACCGATCAAGGTTGGTGTTGTTTATAACGCGCATGTTGAGCGCATACGCCTGTTCAAGCAGATGTTGCTGGATGAGACGGATGTGGCGAAACTGCGAGACATACTTATTGCGATCTGGGGAGAGCGCCATGCATTTAGCGCGGGTGCAAAACCGCTCCACGTGCTGCTGCTCCTTTGCGATGCAGACAATGAACGGCACACACAACACACCACGTGCCCGCAGCTCCACCGACTTGCGCTGCATGTACGTCGCCAGCAGGTGGACGCCCTCTACTACCACCGCCTGACTGCGGCCAATGAATTTTTCAAGTAAGCCGTCCAGAGCCTGAAGCACCACCTCACATTGCTTTTCGTACGCAGCAATAAGAAGCTGCGGGTCCACCTCCTTTTCTTCGCTTCTCGCCCCCGTCCCTATGGGAGTGCCACCGCCGCCTTTGGCCCTGTGAGCCTCGTAGGTGGACACCAACAGCTCCGGGTACTTCTCAGGTCGCAGCGTACGTCGAAGCGACTGACGAATTGTGTCCGTGGAGAGCAGCGTGTGAAGGCAAAGATGCGTGGTAATAAGGCTAGAAAGCGTGCTTTTGCCACAACCGCTGGTTCCACCACAGAACACCACAAGTGGCCTGCGATTCTGCACAATGGCCTGCGCCACGCTCCAGCGCGGCAGTGGCGTCACCGTGAGGCGTTGCCCGCGGAGTTCACGGCTCAGCACCCCGGCTATACAGCGGTCGAAGGTGTGCCTGGTGACCACAAGCGTGTACCTGGCGGGCGGTGCAGGCGCCTGCGTCCCTGGCGGAGAGGCGACCGCTGCGGCAAACTCGGCAAAGTGGACGGTTTTGCTCCTGTCAATGACGCCACGACAGCGGATAGAGCGCAGGAAGTCGTCCAACGCATCATACCGAACCAGCACAGCGAAGTCGCCTACGACGTCGCCGTTGTAGCCGGTGCTCGTGCCGGGCAGTTGCGAGGTCCTCCACCTCTCGCACGGGTTACGCCCCGCTGCCCCGCCGTAGCACAGGAGGAGAAGGTACACCCACAGCTTTCGCAGCGCGTCCTGGCAGTGGTGTCGCTTGACCCCGCACAGCACAAGGGTCTTCCACATCTCATGCCATGTGATAAACCGCTCTGGAGGCACCCCAAAGGAAAAACCCGCTGCCTCCGCAGAGTTTACTACATCCCTAGCGGTAGAACCTGCCACACTATGACTTGCTCCACACGCAGCACTTTCACGCTGTGGCGGAAGCACCGCAAGAAAAGGCACTGTAACGTAAGGGTCCATAAAAAATTCGACGGGCATTACAAAGTCCAAAAACGTCATGAAACGCAGTGTCGCACGCTGCTGGGAACTGGTGCAATATGTATCAGATATAGAAACGAAAGTGGCACAATTGTCAGAACACGCCAAACCGGCAAAACCCCTCGTACTTGGCGTAGGGGCATTGGGTGGTTCATCCGGCTCCACGGTGGCTTCTTCTGCTAGCCCCACGGTCTCCATTCGGGTGAAGTTCCCTCTTTGAAGTCCACCCCTTGTATTCCACGTACACAGCATAACGACACACACACACACACACACACGAACCCATCAAGTGTATCAAGTGATGGGAAACAGAGAAGCAACACAGAAAAAGCAATAAAGAGGAAAAAAATATTATACATCAATATACATGAATGTATTATATATAAATACATATGCAAGATGGGATGAGGTGGCCCGTGTCTGTGTACCAATGGGAAAGCAGTTAGAGCAGCCGCGCTGTCGATCCTGTGAGTCAAGCATAGCGAGAAGACATCAATATGCGGCGTGCCCACCGGCGACTTCCCCTATACACACACATTTCACATTAACAACTGACAGAAGTGAGGCACCATATATATATATATATATATATATATATTACAGTATAATTTTCTCACACTCGTTAATTCCTCTTCCTCCAACAGTCTTCTCCTTTGCATCCACGCCCCATTTACTTCCCGTTAGCAGAGTGTCGCACACGCAACGTCGCGTTGTTATATATATATATATATTTTGCCTGTTTACTTCCTGCCTTAACGCTCCTCCCTCTGCTCCCTCGTTTCATCGTCTCTTCCTCCCCATACCACCCACCTCTACTCACGCTTCACCGCCTGTCCGTCCTCCGTCGCGGGGGGCAGCCCGCAGCGCTGTAGGGGAAAAACACCTCCATCACGTTGCCCCACAGCCCACGGTCAAAGAGGCCCTTGAGGTCACTGTACAGCATCGTTCGCACCCGCTTCCTGTACGACCTATCGCCACGGCTCCCCAGCACAACACCCGGCGGGGGCCCCTCAAGTTGCCGCAGTTTGCGGGGGGGCCGCGCCGCCACAATCTCCAGACGATGCCGCACGTCTAGCGCCATTTTGTACACTGCATCCAGCGACGGCAGCGAGACGATACACTCAACGGCGTCGTCAATCTTCCCCATGTCGTTCAGCGTAAGGTTGGCAAAGACAAAAGACATCTGATAGCACCAAAACACCCACAGCAGAAGCCCAATTAGCACGGAAAACAAAAAAAGGCAGACGGTGAGAGTTTGGTGCGTCGCAAGGATGGCCAGGTAGTGGTCCAGGCGCAGCGGGTACTGGCGGCCGTCGTAGAGGCGTAGGGTCCACCCCCACGCGTTGTTTTGAATCAAAAATGCCTTCATGATGCTGTACAGGTCCCAAGCGCCCCAAAAACAAGAAACCGCATGGCACATAATAAAAAGTAAAAACCAGCGATGCGTCCCCTCGGCGACGTCGTTGTTAATCCACGGACAATGGTGGTCGTAGCGGCGCACGCAGAAGTTACACAACCGGCAGTGTTTGCTACGACTGGGGCGGGGCACGTGGCACGTGGTGCACTCCATTCCGGTGAAAAATGTCGTCGTCGCTGTGACCGCCCTCGGCGAGGGTCCGCCGGCAGTGTTCCCCGCTACACTTCTACCGTCCACAGAGTAGAGAATACCGTCCAGGACGTACTTACTGTTCTGCAGCGCCTCGGCCTCTTCCCGCCTCCGCCAGAACTGCGCCTGGTTCCACGCAACACCCACACTATTTTTGTTCGCGCCATGCTGCTTACTGGTCTCGCCACCGACGCAGGTGGCACCTCCCCCACCCTGCTGTTTTTGCCGCCTTTTCTCTGTGGTCCTTGCATGCGCCGCAAAGGCGTTTCGTTGCACCGCCGCCGCCTCGCGTGAGGTGACGATGCCGGGGTCGCTAAACACGGCCAAGACGTACGAGCCCTCGGAGAACATCACAAGGCCGCAGGACACAATTTTTGACCACAGCGCTGCCTGCAGCTCTGGAAGGACCACGAATAGGTAGATAAACTCCACGGACCACACCAGCAGAATGTAGAAGACTACCATAAACCAGTTCCGCTCCCGCAACGTATGGTCGACGCAGCGCGTCCACTTCTGTCGCCCGCGCCTGTAGCTGCAGCCGAAAAAGATGCTGCAGAAACAGCCGCAGCAGACTGTCGGGCAGTCCATCAGGCGCAGGTACAGGCGTCCAACCACGCCGTCGCGATGGTAGCGCGAGGGCCCCATGATGATGATATAAATAAAGACGGCCACTGCCATGATGAGCAGCGTTACACCTGCCAAAACTGCCTCGGGCGTCATGCTGCACAGAGACACGCCCCACAAACAAGACGTGGAAAAACAATCGCACACCTACACCCACGCACAAAAGGGAAGACGGTCCCCACCCTTGTGGGGACTTTGCCTACACCTTCGGGTAACGCTGGCAATGTCTCCGCCTCTCGCTCCTGCAGGAAGGTGACGCAGCGTGGAGAAGAAAAAATACGGCCCACGTTGCTGCAGGGAGGGGGTGGGGTTGGGAGGGGTGGGGGGGTGGGGGGGGGGGGGGCAACGACAAGAAAAAAAAAGGAGATGCAAGCAGAAAAACAATTTCCAAAGTTCAAGACCCTTCCAGCCCATACACCACCACCAGCAGCAGCAACAGCAAAAAAGGGAAACCAAAATGGGAAAAACAAACAAGCCACAACAACAGAAAACCACAAGATCAGTTTTATGTAGAATCAGTAAGAAATATGTATATAGATAGAATGGGCTCCTGGTAGAAGAATGGGGCACTGCTTTTTTTTTTTTTTCACCGCATCAAATCCCCATCTCACCTGACCGCAAGCACTATAATACGTGAAACACATGACGGGCGAAGAAGTTTGTGGATACCTCCCCCCCCCCCTCCTCCCACACAGAGGCCTCGACTCACAGACACAATGCCTCACTCTATGCGTGCGCCGCGCCGGTGCCGTTGCTCGTGTTTTCAAAGTTCACTGCGGCTTCTGCGCCGCTTCCTCTTCGGAGTGGCCACCATGGCCGTTACTATTGGCGCCAATGCCACTTCCCGCGTCCTATGCTGACGGGCTGTAGGAGCGCGACAAGCCGCACCTGCACCTGCACCGGACCTTTGGCGTCTCAGCCTACCACAAAAACGGTGGGCGCTCAGTCATTGAAGTCCAGCACCACCTCGTCTTCGCTGGTAAAACCTGTTCTCTGGCCCTTGGTCGCAGCAATAACAGACAGCAAGGTCGAACGCACCGACTCTGCTCCCTCTCTTCCCTCGTTCCTTGAGAGGTTTCCCGTAAAGGATGAATTGGACTTTTCAGCACTAAACGAGAAGGACAAGCTCCCCTCCTGGAAGCGTTCCGAGATCAAGAGTGGCACCGACACCATGGGCGGTGCCACAGTGGCGGCACCTTCCGTCATGCGGGCAGACGCAGACGAAGCAGAAAGAGTAATAGTGGTAGCAATGATAGCAGCGGCGTCGGCGTCAGCAGCGGATGTATTCATAGTTTTGCCACTACTGGGGTCCGCGCCCAACGCCACGGCCTCCGCCTCGCCGGAGCTCGCCTCGTGTGGGGAGGCCAGCAGCCAGGAGGAAGGCAGAAGGTTGGAGCTACGAACACGCCTGTGGACTGTGTCGGTCGACTGCTGCGCCCAGTGTGTGACATCAAAGCTGTTGCGCTGCGACCGCGCCAAATCTGCCCACGGGTTCCTCGCCACGTCACTCCCCACCACCGGTGCGTCGGCGGAAGATTCCACCGCAGAATACTTGGCGGTGGTGGCGAGCTCAGCTGTGGGGTGCCGCTGCAGGGCACGATCTGCTCGCTGGTCCCGGCGCAGACGGGAGTTGTGCGATAAGGGCGGGGCCGTTGCGCGCGTGTGAAGAGCGACGCCCCCTGCAGCGTGTTGTCGCTGGTGTCGCCCGAAGCCGTCATGACGCTGCGAGGCCTCCAGTAGCCGTAGCTTCACGTTGTACGCCTCACTGGTGATTCGGAGAGCGCTCACCCACTGCTGCTTCTGCTCTAGCGTCGGCGCAAAGAACGAGAGACGCCGCTCCTTCGTCACAATATCGAACCCGTTCACATCATTGGCAGTGTCGTCAAGATCGACGACCCGCAGTGCCTCAAGCGGGATGGAGGCACACAGCCGCAATCGACCGTTCGTCTGCTCCTCTACGTAGCAGAACCAGTCACTAAAGAGAAACACGAGACGTTCATGGCAGCCGCGACGAAATAGCTTGACGAGACGGCCGTAGTGCACGAGCGTGCGGCTGCCGTCCCTATCCGGGCGAATGCGGGGGGTCTTCGCTGTGCCCACCCCGGACGGGGTGGCGGCTGCCACTTCGTCAATAAGCTCCACAATGTGGGCGACATCCTCCCTCGCCACCTCGTCAAACACGAGACTTTGCTCCTCGGCTACACGCGGCGCCACCACATCAATAAACTCCGTCTGCAGCCGCTGATGCACGGAAGCAGAAAGGCACTGGGACTCGATGATGCAGCGGGCAACGTGCATGTAGCGACGAAGCGAGGACAGAGGGGTGGCAAGAAGGACGAGCAAAGTTTCAAATCCGCGCCAGTCTGGCGGGATCGGCGGAGCCTCATGCAAGATCGAGGAGGTCGCGGGGGGCTTGCTGTAGCTGCCGCTTCTGCTAGTGATGGTTGCACCGCCTCGCCGGGATAAACTCGCAGGAGGTGTTTCAGGAAGCCGGGTACACACCACGCGTGGGTCGCTCGGCACACCGGCCTCGTTGCCAAAGGCATCCCACAAAAAACGCAAGAAACGCATGTGACTCTCCAACTGCTTGCGTTCCTCCGCACTGAGTTGGGCACTGTTCTGCTTGTCGAAGCGACACCGCCACAGCCGCCACAGTTCCATCACACGCGGGGCAATGTTACGGGTGTAGTGTAGGCTGTACATCATGTGCTCTGCCATAAAATGCCGCATAGCTGCGGAGCAGAATGCCTCGGGAATGCAGTGCGCCCCCCACACCTCCTCGTCAACTCTGCTATCGGATGAGAAGCCCACGGGAGTGCCTCTCGCGGCATTCTGGTCGGACTGCAGCCACACCTGATGCGGCTCAAGAATGTGGGTTCTGCAGCTAACGGCCTTCTCAAACTTGCCTACGATGGTGCGCTGTGCCCCGTACAGGGTTGCAATGTTGGCAAATAAATCCCAATACTGTGCAAAACTTAAAATAGTAACCGACTTCGACCTGCCGCCGCTGCTACCACCCCCGTTGTTGTTGTTGTTATTGTTCCTGTGGCTGTCAGGGGCAAGCTGTGGTCGCGCCGACGCACTCATTCGACCACAGCCGTCGAGAATCGGGTCGTGCAAGTCTCCCACAACGTAGGCCAGCTGTCCCAGAAGAAGACTCTCCTCGTCCAGCATGCGCTGAAGGATTTCAAAGGAGAAATCGAGAATAAAGTGGGTACCCGCCGCTGAAGCCATCGCCACGTCGCGGCTGCTACAAACTATCTATCTCTCCTCCCCCTCCTCAGCTCCCGCAGCCGCACGGAGAGGTAAAGCGCGGGCGCGTGCGTTTGCGTGTTCGGGGTAGACGCGTCACTCACGTCCCCCCGGTCAGCAAGGTCGAGTTACCGACACCCACGCTTTTTTTTTCCCCCCTTTTTTCCTCGCGCCCGCCCACCTGCCCGCTTCCCTTCTCTCTGGCTATGCAGCTATGCAGTGCTGTTCCTTCGCGCTTGTACCCTTTCGTCAATCCACGCAACCAGCAAAAGTGGGTGCACTGCAGCAAAGAAGGACTGAATAGAGAGAGAGAGAGAGAAAGAGAGAGAAGGGGGTGGGTGGGGGTGGAAAGAGCGGAGGGCAACGACAGCGCATGCGCAAAAGAACGAACAACATCACCCGCGGGAGCAGCAGCAGCAGCAGCAGCAGCACA
>NW_021705793.1:15453-69905 GCF_003719475.1 Trypanosoma rangeli
CCTCCTCAGCTCCCGCAGCCGCACGGAGAGGTAAAGCGCGGGCGCGTGCGTTTGCGTGTTCGGGGTAGACGCGTCACTCACGTCCCCCCGGTCAGCAAGGTCGAGTTACCGACACCCACGCTTTTTTTTCCCCCCTTTTTTCCTCGCGCCCGCCCACCTGCCCGCTTCCCTTCTCTCTGGCTATGCAGCTATGCAGTGCTGTTCCTTCGCGCTTGTACCCTTTCGTCAATCCACGCAACCAGCAAAAGTGGGTGCACTGCAGCAAAGAAGGACTGAATAGAGAGAGAGAGAGAGAAAGAGAGAGAAGGGGGTGGGTGGGTGGGTGGGTGGGGGTGGAAAGAGCGGATGGCAACGACAGCGCATGCGCAAAAGAACGAACAACATCACCCGCGGGAGCAGCAGCAGCAGCAGCAGCAGCAGCAGCAGCACACACACAAAAAAAGACGCACCATTCCGGTGGTGACGGGTATGGTTTTCCCTCCCACTCTCTGCCCCTCAATTTTCGAGCGGGAAACAACCGCATATGCCCAATAAATGCTGGTGTTTCACAGCGCTGCCCGCTTGCCGTCCACTGCCTGCAGCAACGCCTGAAGCTGCTTCTCGCGCAGTTGGTTCACACGCTGCACGTGACGCGCCACCTCTGCCTTTGGCATCGTTCCCGCAGCAATCGGGGTCCCACGCACATCGCGCAGCTCCAGCACCGCCGACACCACATGACTCAGCCCTTGCTGACTAAACCAGTCACGCACGGCGGAGTCAAACTTTGACGCACTCGCACGGTCCATCAGAAATGGTGGCGGGGCCGCCTTCCGGCCCAACGAACCCGCCATGGCCTGCTGTATCATTGTTTGAATCAACTCGTCCTCCTCCCCCTTTGTTCCACCACCAGCAGCAGCGGCGGCGCTTGGCCCCCCCGCCGTCACTGCGCCTCTAAATGGGGCCACTTCTTGCATCAGCACACTGACAGTGTCAAACACGGCACAACGGATGTCGTAGGGGGCGTACGGACAAAGCCCCAGATCAAGAAGAGCCCGCACTCCGCCCTGCTGCACGATACGCGTCAATGCGAGTGGATTGTAGTGACACGCCGCCTCCGCCGCATCAATGCTGGCAACTATGACAGTCTCTAAACCCGCGACAAGCCGAACAGGCTCTTCTTCCAGCAAGGGGGCGGTAGAGGACGGCGTGTCTCCCGTTTTTTCCAGCGCCGCAAGACGGCGCCAACGGCTAAAGAGAGCCTGTATGTGCTGCAGACAACACTGCCAAATCTCAACGAGAAAGGTTATAAGGGGCCCCTCCGCCATCACCCGACGTTGATCGTAGACCACCAAACTTAGGCCCTGCAGCAGCCGCAGTGCCAGTTCCTGCTCCTGAAAGGTTACTTCTGTGAGGATAATGCCAGGGGCTTTTTTCTTTGCCGGCGTCGCCGATGGGGGCAGGGTGGTTAGCTGGGCGTGATTCAGCGTGTTCCACGCTAGCGCTGCCGCTTCCGAGAGCTCCACAGTGACGGGTCCGCCACGGTTGCAGCGTGCCCGTTCATCCATATAAGGTACGAGTACACGGTGAAATACCGACATTGTGTAGTGTGCCCCATGCAAGGCCCGCTGGGTACGCTCCGAGGATGCACTGCGGCCCGATGCCGTACTCGGTTGCCCCACCGTGGCGTGAGACTCGGCCGCACCGCGTGACATTACGGAGGAACGTATGGCATCGTAGGGAAGATGCGGTGTGGGGCCCGCACTTCTCCCAGCGGCGGCGGTGCCAGTCGCGTTATCTGATGACAGTGCCGCCTCCTCCGCCGCCTCAAGGGACAAGTCACGCAGCCGCTGCAGAGCGTCACGGAGACCCTCGTTTCGTACAAAGCCGTACGGTGAGCTAATTCTCTCAAAGCAGGCGCGGAAGCTGCTAGAGATTTCCTGCCCCCGCAATTCTTCGTCCAAGGCAGCTTCAAAACAGGCGACAAACATGTCCGTCGGCTCTTGCTGCCCCTGCCTGGGCCCAACAAGAAAGCCGCCGCCACTGCTGTGTCCCACGCCCTTCATCCAGAGCGGTTTAATACTGGGCCAACCTCCACGCAAAACGACGCCAAATAGTTGCCTGGCTACAGACCGGGTGCTTCCTACTCTCCTACCTCTATGGGCGGTTGTCGCTCCATCACCCACACAAAGCAGCCAATGAAGAAAACAAAAACAACAACGGAAACAAAGGTCAGGATCCAATAGAAGTATACACGCACATATAAATACATGCAGGCAAGCCACGCGCAGGTGACCTGTGCTTACGCATCATCATCCTTTCGTATATGAGCAGCAGGGGTTTCCCTCACACACACACACACACACACACACATAAATACATACAGAGAGGGAGAGGGAGAGAAAGTGAAGTATCACTTTGGGTTCCGATAGAACGAAATCCACCCCCTGACCACCCCTCCAAAAAATAAATAAAATTGGAAAAAAAAACGTCAATAAACATCCAGTGACAGCAACAAGTAAAAATAAATAAGATTGATTGAATTTGCAAGGGCAATGACAAAATGCAATTAGTGCGATGTTCTGCCACATTTCTACAATAATTCATCATGCAGGGCTCTCTCCGCCTGTTGCACACGTGCCGCTGCAGCCTTCAGCACCCACGACATGCAGGCGCTTGGGGTTCCAAAGGCCACCTCATGCGCACACTTGCCGTTGCGATGCCACTCCAAGACACCATCCTCCTCGGCGCACACGTAGACAACACGGCCGTAACTGCGCGGCTGATTGCGCTGTCCCTCCTCTTCTTTCAACTCTCCCACCTGAATGCTGCCAGCAACGGCGTCGTCATGCGCACATGGGATGCCGCCATAAAATATCTGCACGGAGGCGAGCTCTGGTTTGTTTTGTTGCTGCGGCATCTCTATTGTCGTGGTATCGGAGGTGCCCTCCAGCGCGTTTTTCATCTGCTCCAGCATGTTGGGGTTCTCCAGCCGCAACACACGCCGCTGAGCTCTGCTGTACGAAAACCGCTCATGCTGCAGGGTCTGCTCTACCCCGCCCATGACAGGAGCGGGGTCAGCCACAAAAAGACGCCACCGCAGCACACCGTTGCCTGACGGATCAATAGACCCAAAGCTGTCGACGGCGACTTCGGTGTAGTCCGGCCGCCAAAAGCCAAATATAACCTGCGGCCCAATGGCAGCATCATCCGCGTCCGACGCATTCCGGCTCTCATTATTCCCTGCCGGCGCATGGGCGTGTGGTAGAAAGATGCGCTTCTGCTCCGCCGTGAGGTTTTGAACACCGGTAAGGTAACGGTATGGAACAAAAAAAAATTCTAGGTAGGACGTGTCGTCCACGTGCGCAGGAGGTGCATCAAACATGTATGAGGCATTGTAGCGACGCGATGCCTTCGATCGCCGGACCAACTGCGAGCTACTCTGCGCCGTATCCACCACGCGGTTCAGTGGCACACGAAACTTGGCATCCGCGAGCGGGTAGTACTCAAAGTCATCGCCCAGCCAGCGGAAGAAGAGGGTCACTTCCATGTGTTTCTGCTGCATACTTCGCCGCTGCAGCTCGGCGTACATTTCCTCCATCATCTGTAGCTCCTCAGACGGTACACCAGCGGAAAAAGGGTCCGACTTTCCTGTCGCCTTTATAAACTCGCGAAGGCGGTTTCGACGCTTTTCAAACTTCTCCGCGGTGGCACGCAACTCCTTTTGATGCTTGATGCTTCGCTCCACCAAAGCCTTGCCGTACTGTTCCCAGCCGTTGGCCTTGCGTACCTTGTATGTCGCATGACCCCGCTCTACAACTGCGTAGAGGGCGCGTGCACTCCTTAGCCGTTCCTCCCGCAAACGGCGACAACTCATGAGGGAGGTGAGGCCGTTCTCTAACAGCATGCCGGCAACCGTGCGAGGGACGCCGTCTGGAGTGGGGTGGAGAGGGCTGGTGGCTCCCACGCCCTTGTCAAGATGCAGCTCGATGGCAGCAACCCGTGACAGCCACCTTTCCACCACCCCTTCATCTTCATCTTCCGCTGCTGCTGCGTTTTGTGCGTCGTCGTGCGAAGGTGGAGGGTCCACCTCATCGCTGCCGTCGCAACAGTCCACAACACCATCGCCAACGCGTGAGGGTGCCAGCCACACTTCTGGATCGCTCCGGCAACAAAATGGGAGCACAGGGCCACCAAGTCGACGCAGAAGCCGCGCTGTGCGATGCACGGACGGCACCTCCTCCTCCTCGTAGAGCTGCACGTGTGCATTGGCATGCAAGTACTGTTTCCAGCGCAGGTGGGCCAGCGGGAGAACGGCGCCGGACATGCTACAAGCATTTGTTTGCAATTCATCCGTGCCATCAAGGCAATCGCAGTAGTCGTCATTAACCCTCGCAAGGGGAATGACTTGGGCTGCCACATTGCGCTGCTGCTGAAGATGTGCCCGCTCCTCAAACGTGCTTGCAAGAAAAACGCGTAAGGTGGGAAACACTGTTGGGCTCTTCGCGGTGGCCGCGGCACAGCGGTCCAGCTTGCTACGGTTGACTTCCGTGCGCATGTCGACGAGCCGCGTCCCGCAACGGTAGAAAAAGTGCTGCGGTGTAGGCTGTCGCCCCGGCACCGGCGCAATAAACTTCGCACTGTACATCTCAAGTGTGTAGCAGAACGACTGCGGTTCGTCCTTCTCCCTCGTGCCTTGCCGTCCTCCGGCTTCGGTGGACGCCGCGTCATCGGCCAACCTCCGTGGCGGTGGAGCGTGCAGCGGCGCACTCTCGGCGGTCGCCCCCCGGTCCCACGTGCGCCAGTGCTTCAGCACATCTTGCCACGACAGAATCATCGTAAGCAGCAGGGCAACGACGATGCCGACCATAGACCATATCAGAAAAGTGCCGCCGTCCGACCCCTGCTGCCATATCTGCAGAGGCGGCTTCCGCAATTGCGACACACCCTGGCGTTTTTGCATCGTCGGCGGCGGTGTTGCATTATCTGAGGGCTTCACGGGAGGGTCTGCATCCTCATGCTTCGTTGCTTTCATCGCACCGTGATTAACCCCTCACCACCGCAACAAAACAAAAAGTAAAACAAAGGCACGCACCCCCCCCCCACACCCCAAGTTTGTGATTATGGGGATGCTGCTGCCGTATGTGCCTTATTGCCGTTGATCTTTCTGTTTTCTCTGGCAGTGCGTGTAGGTGTGTAAGCGAAGGAATAATAATCAAAATAATGAGGGGTTGAAGGAAGTGAGAAGCCACATGCGATGTACATGCGAGAGAGGCAGCCGCACCGCCGCCTACACCCAAGGCAAGTGAGCAAACGACGCTTTATAGGCGTGCGACGCAAGGGAAACCACACGCAAGAGGAACAACAAACACGACCTCCCCCTCTCCCCCTCCCACTCGGAAGACCCCGACCCAGCAAGCACTGAGAGGTGGGGGCAACAACAACAATCGCACCAAAAACGCCGCGTCCTCAAGGGTACGCGCCGTCGTGCACTCGAGTCTTGTTCCTCCGCTTCATCGGCAGCGCCGCGTCCCACGTCTCTATTCAATGAGAACGACATAGGAGCTTCTCGCTTGTCACCGTTGGATTCGCCATGGCGTAGTACGCCTCAAAGGGATCCCGCACAACTGGACCGCTTGGCTGCCGCAGCAGCTCGCCCAGTCGGCCCCGTTCCGGCATCTCCAGCGAACGCAATTCACCCTGCACGATGTCCTTCACGTAGACGGCCGGAAGCAGCGCATTGTTTGTGCCACGTTGCTTGCCAGGCACGGCGAAGACCTCGTAGGTGCCGTCGCCCGGCAACACAAGCGCCGCCCAGTGGTCAATACCGATTCCACGCTCCGTCGGGTGCCGCTTCATCATCTTGCCGATGTCCTCCTCCCGCAGAACCCCGTTGCTCTCACGCCTGTCATGGTGGGGGCAGAGCAGGCCCGGCAATAGACCGAGGCCATGCACGCGGATGTAACTCCACGACGTATTGTCTTCTTCTTCCTCCCCCTGCTGCTGTTCCGCCGCCCCTCCCGTTTTGTTGGCGGCGCCGCATGCCGCACGCAACATTGCCGCGGCGTACGTCGTCGGGTCGGCCGAGTCGCTGTGACCGGAGGTGAACCAGCAAATTGCCCCAGCACTTCCGCCCGCCAACACGGCACCCCGAATCGCCGCGGCCCGAAGGCAAACATCGAGCCCAGTCTCCTCCCACCGTCGAATGGCGAAGAGTGTGTTGCCGCCTGACACCAGCACAATGTGCGCCTGGCTTAAAAACTCCAGCTCCTCCTTCGCGACTGTGCTGCTGGGCGAGGAGGGAGCCGCTACGCAGACCTCACCCACGCTGCAGCCACGCGACAGAAACTCCTTTGTCTGCTTATCCCTGTACTTGGGGAGGTCGTAGACCGCAGTGCCAATGTACGCCACACGCACAGGCGCCGTCAAGGCCTTTGTGCCCGCGTCAAAGTGTCCCGTGAGCGTCAGCACACGATCCACGGCGTCCAGTTCCCCAAACATATCCTGGCCGGAGCCGGCAAAAAAGCCCTTTATGGTCGATGGCTCAATGCGCGCTGTCATTAGTTATCAAACCTCTTTCCTTTCCTTCTCTTTACTTTTCTCGGCAGCAGAGGCGCGAGGAGGGTGCGGCATGAACACCACAGAAGAGACAAGTACATAGTTGTATGCATAGACGCACACACACACACACACACACACATGCATTACTTTGCCTTCGCCCCCCCCCCCCCTCCCACGCTGCACCTCCAGAAGTACAACAACAACCAAAACAACGCCAGCAACAACGACACTGAACGAAACAAACAAACAGCAAAAATAAGTGGGGTATCTTTTATTTAATGAAAGCCACAGTGCAATTCTGCGTCTACGGTTCTCCCCTCATCGGTTCCTGGCACGTCATGGGTAGTGTTTCCATGAGCGGCAGCAGGGAACGCAGGTAGGGCGTGAGTTGTAGCGGTTGCTCCTCACAGTCCGAAGCACCACTCCCATTCTCGTAGCTGCGTGTGGTGGGCGGCCCACGTTCTGCTGTCATAAGCACCAGATCCCGCTTTGCTCGACTCATGGCCACGTAAAAGACCCGCCTCTCCTCCGCGCTCCTCGCGTCAATGGGGAATTCGCCTTCATAGCAGCATGGCACAATGACAGAGAGCCACTCCTTCCCTTTCGCCTGATGCACCGTTGTCACTGTGACGGCGGCGCCAGACGTTGGCTCCGTCTTCACACCGCCGCCCTTTAGCGGGCCAAAGTCGTCTGTCGGAAGCAGCGCCAGAAACTCGTCAATCACACGCTGCAGCAGAGTGTAGGTGTCATTCCTCACTTTAAATTCCGCCTTGACGACGGCCACCGCCGCCCCCACGTCTGTGTCGCCGCTCTGCGGCTCATGGCCACTGGCTGCCTGCTGCTCCGTTAACGCCTGCTGCTGCACTGTGCGACACGCCTCAATGAGAACCTGCGAAATAGACATCGCGGCTCCCTCAGCCTCCATCGCCGCGGCCTCGTCATCAGCGTCGCCCATGACGTCGTCCCACACCACGGCGGAATGCCGCCATCGTGGGGGCGAACGTTGACGCTTCCTACCGCCAACCGCGCAGCGCCGGATGCGTACGCCGGTGGCACCACCACCGTCAAAACCCGCTCGCTCCGCAACACTCCTCACTACCTCCTCAATGTCACAGTAGTTCCGTCCCAGCGAGTCGTGGGCGGCCGTGGTGACCTCAATAAAAGTGCGAAGGAACTTTTGCTGCGGCTTCGTCGTCCGAAGACGTTCATGCACGTAGACAAAGCCGTTGTGTACCAACTCTCGAAGAATGGTGTAGTAGGAGTACGCCGCGTGGCTGTCCTCACACTGTAGCGTCGCCGCGCTTAACTCGCGCCGTCGCTGCATGCACTCAGCCTGCAGTGCAAAAATAAATTTTGTTGCAGCGGCCGCCGCAAAGTGATTGGGCGCATCGCGTATCACACACTCCACGTCAAGGTTAGAGTGCGGGTGTACGCAGAGGCGCAGGTACGAGAGGATGGCGCGGACCAGGGCGATAGAGTTGGGTCTGCTCAGACATGGTTCACACACGGGAAGATGATCTTGCTCCAGCGCCGCGACCACGTCACGCACCGTGCGCCGTGTGCGACAGAGAATGGCAATATCGCCGTACTGCAGGCCGCGATCCCGTGTGCGCAACAACTCCACTACGCGCGGCAGGAGCAGCATCTGCTCGTAGGCGTGCGGGCACCGCACGAGGATGATGCGGCGCCCGCACTGCCCCTTAAAGCTCTGCTGCGACAACTGCGTGAGCTCGTTGACGGCGCTCACGATCTCCGCGGAGCTGCGGTAGTTCGTGTCTAGCCTAACAAGTTTGGTGTGCGGAAAACGGCTCCGCCAGCGCTCAAAAGTATTCGTTGTTGCCCCGCGCCAGGTGTAGATGCATTGGTTCGGGTCCCCCACACATGTCACGCGGCACGCGTCTCCAGCGAGCAAGGCGAGGCACTCCAGCTGCACCTCGTTCAGGTCCTGAAACTCGTCCACAACGATGTGCGTGTATTGGGCCCGCAGCTGCAGTGCTACCGGCGAGGGCAGCCGCGGTGGCGGGGCGATACTCGTTGTGCTGTTGCTGTTGCTGTCACCGCCCCGCTCCACCTCCGACGGCGGCTCCTGCTGCTTCAACGGCCGCAGCGCCTCAAGGAACATCTGTTCCAGGTCGCCAAAGTCAACGGCGTGGTGCTGCTCATGGAGCATCGTCTGGTAGAAGCGAAAAAGGTACGCCGCCTGTCGCGAGGGATCAAGTTCTGTGCCGGCACGCATCTCCTTCTTCGTCTTAGCCTTGTTCACGTACTCAACAAGCGCAAGGACAGCCTCGAGGCCCTTGTGGTGGGCGGCGTGGGCCTCTACCACGGCAGCTGCAAGTTCCCGCTGCCGTCGTGCGTCGTACACCTCCGTGGCTAAGTCAATGCCACCGTGCCGCCGCAGGCACTCCAGCCCAAATGCGTGAAAGGTCTTCAGCTTCATCCGCTGCACCTGCGTCGCCAGAGGGGGCGGCAGCACGGCGGCCACGCGCTCTCGCAGCGCCTCCGCAGCTTGCCGCGAGAAGCAAAGACCTAAAATGTGTTCCGGCGCCACCCCAGAGTGAATGATGTACGCGATGCGGCTTGCCATCGTCAGCGTCTTGCCGCTGCCAGCACCGGCAAGAATTAAAAGCGGCACCGAGGGGTCCTCGCAGACGGCCACCTGCTGTGACTCGTCGAGAGCACGCACCAGCTGCTCTCGCCCCGCAGCACGCTGAACGTTCTGTGAAGAGCAGCCCCCAGCGGGAGGCATGACACCTTCTGTTCCGCCGTCCAAGCCCATTTTTTTTTCTCTTTGCAACCACACACTCCCCACAAAGCGACGAGAACAGTGGTGCACGGGCAGAATGGGGAGGAAAAAATATACGCTATCAAACGGATGACAGATACCCTACGACTCTGTTTGCTTTGGGTTGCACCGTCTGCAGGTACACACGCAGTGTCCGCAGTTCCTAAGGACTCTCTCAGCGGTCCAATGAACGACTGAGTAAAGGGGGTAAACGCGCCAAGAATGGAAAAAGAAAGAAAACGAAGGTCGGCGTCGATCCTGCCTGGCAGTGACAGAGTACTACAGCAGCAACCCACACTATGTGGGCACATGCTACCTACCTGCGCGGGGAAAGTAGGCCATAATAGGGGCATCCCGACGACGCTCCAACTCTCACTTCATAGTGAAATTTATTTCCTCGCTTCCTCACGCCGCGTCCAAGCAAGAGAGGGGGGTGGGGTGGGGAGCGGACAACGCACAACAGCTCTCAAGACGAGGAACAACATTAACAAAATCAACAATAAAAATGAAACTAAGGGCAGTTACACACACACACACAGCCAAAGATGGCAACGATGCATGCGCGTCATTCGGACCCAAGCACATGTCCGGCCCCCCAGCGGTGTCGAAGTCCGGCGTTGGCGGCTGGCGGCTGGCGTGCAAACCTCCCAACCTGTGGGTGAACGGCCGGGTACAAGGTAGCAACGCCAACGGGGCCAACATTCGGCATCACGTAGCGCTGGAACCATGCGGGTGTACAAAGGGGATCGATGCCGTGCGTCTTCGGCAGCACATCCCTACAGAAAAAGAAGAGGTGACCCACGACAATGCCGAGAAGGTCCTCCAAGATGCTTTGGCCAATAATAAGGTGAAAGACGAGGAGGATCCAGGGAAAGGTGTTGGCGTGAAACTCGAAGCCGTACAGGGTCATGCGCAGCTCCGGGTGCCGTTTGCAGAAGACCCAGCAGAGAGACATCAACAAGGCGAAGCTGGTGATGAGCATCCCAAGCAGGAGGCCACCCATGGCGTTCGCAAGGATGAGGAAGAACCCCATCCAGAGCAGGTCCCCGCTTTTGCCCTTGAAGTCGTAGGTCTCGTTGTAGTTCACATATGACACAAACATGGCAACGGAGAGCAGCCACGGGAAGGAGAAGCCACCAAAGAAGAAGGCAGCTGTGAGGAGTCGCCACAGCTGGAGCTCCGTAAGAGCTATGGGTGAAAGTAGAATGTATTGAATCGGAATGATCCCCAGCGAGGCACCAGCCGTGAGCAACACCACGGTGCCCAGGGCATACCTCGTGAGAGGGCCCAAACTACTTAGCCAATTATCAAAGCTCTGTGCCATGCCGTCCCCTTTGCCTTATCCTCCTCTTCCCGCCCCCTTTCCTTTCCTTTTTTTGTTTGCTTCTTTCGATTTGTTTTCTCTTTTGTGCCCCCGCTCTCTTCGCCTGCTGGCCCTAACTTCCCTCTTCGTCTTTTATTTTTATATGCCAAAGCTTCTACTGGGATCAACACACACAAGGGCTTAGCACAATACTTTTTTTTTTTCTCACTCACTCACTCTCGCTCCTTTCTGCACAGCAGAGAAAACAAGGTTAAAAGAAGGGCGACTGCGCCCACACGCATCCAGAGCGATATAAAAATAGAGCAAATTTCCCTCCTTCTCTCCGGCAACACACGCACTCGTACAACCACGCGACTCAGCACCAAGCGGGAAACACACAGAAATATATAAATAATACGTATATATATCTCTCTCTCTGTGTGTGTGTGTGTCTGTATGTTGATGTGTATGATAGCTGGAGAGCAAGCGAGCATGTGGGATGCCAACCCCATAACAAAAAACTATCAATGCAGACACTTGCACAAACGATGAAGCAGCAATAGCAACAACAATAAGACAAGGGAGTGATGGTGAGCCCAGTAGCAACACCAACTGCAGCAGTAGGCCCAACACAAAGGGCCGTGTCTGTACCGGACTATGGGTGTGGGGGTGCGGGAAGGGCGTTCGCTGCAGCGTTTCCTAGCGCCGTCCCTCTCTAAGGCAGCAGCTACGACGGGCCATCCGAGGATCTCGCAACTTCGCGGAACTTAAGCAAATCCAACGGGTACTTCTCGTGGCCGGTGCAGCGAGTCAAAATAATTCCAACAAAACTGAGACCCTCGTCAGTGGCCTCGGCGTCCGCAGCGGGCGCCGCGGCCGCGTCTTCGACGTCGTTGGAAGGCTGCAAACTCGGGCGAAAGCCCCATCCGAGAAAGCTGTTGCAGTTCTTGCACACGGCGTAGCGCCACTCGTGGCCAAGGAAGAAGGTGTGCTCCGCCGACCACGCACCAGTGAGCTGTATGCGCCGGTGCCCAAGCGCGATTGCCGCGTCGCACCGCACGAGGTCGAAGCGGTGGGCGGAGGGGTTGGTGGCGGAGTAGCACCACAGAGGGGGGTTGTCGTCAAAGAGCTCCAACTCGTACGTGTATACCTGCGACGCCCAGGCATCAGTGGCGCGGTGAGAAAGTATCTCGCCATATTGGGCAATGGGCATGCGACAATATGTGCAGAGAAGCACAGGGACAAACTTCTCCCCCGTGCTGTCTCCAGACGAACAGCTGGGGGCATCGCTCTCCACCTCCTCCTGGTTTGACACCGCCGAGGTAGCCGGGGATAATATTTCGCTAGAGTCCATTCCAATGTGCTGCGGGAATGGCTGTGAAGTCACTTGTCTCCGTACGCTACCTATACTGAGGACAGAGTTTGACTAACTCTCCGTCAACTCTACACAAACATGAACTCCCTAGCCGTGCATGCATGCGGACACAACAGAGAGAGACACGTAGAAAGAAAGTCACAAAAGAAGGCTGAGTGCGTGAAAGAAGGAAAGAACACCCCTCCCCCCCCCCCCACAAAAAGAAAAAAACTCACATGAGTCACGTTACACAACGTGGTGAGTTGTGTACCTCACTGCTCTTTCTCGCTCGCTCCGTACACATATGTATGTTCAAATGTGCATTACGTGAGCCTGTTGTTGGCAGAGAGAAGAAGGCTGGCGTACTCCGTCAGCTGCTGCATGAAACCCTCATTGGGGCATGCACACAGTCGAACTTCACGCACAAACTCAAGAACCGTCTTTACAGCCTCCTCCGCCGCGCCTCCATGAGCGCGCCCAGCCGCGTCACCACCACTACAGCAGCAGCGGAGAAGGTATGCACACACAAGCGTGACGGAGCGCGATGCGCCCGCCACACAGTGGCACACAACCGCCTTCCCCAACCCATTCACCACCGCCTGCATGAGTGCGGTGGCGACCACGAAGTGCTCCCGCGCCGGGAACGCCGGTTCATCCCGCCATGGCAGACAGAGCTTCAGGTAAACCAACCCAGTGCCACCGCCCCCTGCCGCCGTCTCCCGCGATGGCACTTCCGCGCTATCGCCGTCACCTAAAAACGACCTCGACTCCAGCGAATGCCGTAGCCATGCCGCTGTTTCCCGCACCCCCTTTTCCGCCCCCGCTTGAGACGTCGCACCGCCAGAAAGATTATGGACAAGCTCGCTCAGTCTTTCCCACGAGCACACCGCCAGCCGCTGCACCCGAGGAGCAACCCCCGCCTTGCGTGGCGTTCTCACCGGAAGCAACTCCCGCATCTCCAGCATTGGCGTGGAGCTGCGGCTGCACGTGGACACAGTCAGCAGCAGTTCCTCCGGTAGCAGCCGCTGATGCAACGCCCACGCATCTGCCACGTCTTTCAGGGCCCCAAGATAAACCAGTGGAACGATGCGATGCGGCCTAAAGCTACGCGGCAGTTCCAAAGCTACCGAAGTCGTTCTGGCTGCTGTTGAGGTCAGCGAACGACCTCGCTCGTCTCGTCGCCAGCGCAGCAAATACTCTTTCAAGACCTCCGCTGCCATTTCATCCTGCAGGAACACCCGAACACAGAAGGCAAGGCTGCGGTGTAAAGAAAGCAAGGAGGGGCAAAACGCTTCAACGACAAAACACAAAACTGGAGCCGTTACAAGGCAGCGTACATAAGTTGGCAAATAAGCCCGGCGGTACATACGGCCATCACCCCTCCAAACAAGAAGCAATGAAGATTCTACTTCTTCGCGCACACATACTATTGGAGGGGCAGGGAGGAAAACTACACCCATATACAACTCTCCCTACCTCCCCACCCCCTTTAAGAAAAGCAAACGAACAAACAAAAACCCATTTTTTTATTTTTTTTTACAAACCCTCGACTCCTTGTTCTCGCTCCACCCCCATATACTTCATTCCCCCCTCTTTTTTTTTTTTGCTTCTTTTCTCGTTTTTCCGCATCTTTTCACCATTCACATGCACTCAGTGGCAACAAGAACAAGAACAACAAAGGGAAAACAAGAAACTGGCATCTACAAAAGAGAAGACAGTCAAAAAACACATTTCCAATGGCGTTCGCTTTCTAGTGCGCCTACCAATCAAGAAACCCCTAACAATTTTCCTCGTTGAACTACACATCCAATTCCTCCACTTGTTCCACGTTTTTCCAAACTTTCCGTCTTTCCCACATTCCCCATGCACCCCCATTCACAGCTCCCTCAAACGCGTCTCAAAGCTTGTAGAGTATGCACATAGAAGGCGTGGAGACCCCACACCCCCACTTTCACCCTCAATATCGCGATGGCTTCATCGACGGGGTGGCTCCCCCACAGGGGTGTGTGTGTGTGTGTGTGTGGCGCAAACGACTCCTGTTGCTCATTTTTTTTTTTTTGTGTGTGACATCATTCTGCGCGCTGTGCGATTTTTCTGCATCTCCACTACCCGTTCTCGCGGCGTGGGATTGGTAATAATGCCTGGCGGTATTTGGTTCTACCCTGTGTGGCGCCGGTGGGCAAATACCCCCGTCTGAGGGCAAGGATGCAGGAATAGCTATAGCCCAGATGCGGCACCATATCCTCCTCGCTCCTGTTGCCACATCGGTCAATTAGTACACGTAGGCAACGCTGAAAGGTGTCGTTCTGGCGCCGGACCTGCAAGGGTGGGATAAAAAGACGTGCTTGCAATTTCTGCTGCTCCGGCAACGTGCTCTCCGCTGAGCCCTCCCTGCCAGAAGACATCTTCACTGGGCTAGTGCTGGAGAGATGGTTCGCGCCCTGCAAAACTGGGATCCACCTCGATTTCGTGTCTCTACCTTTACTCCACGTCATGCTGTTGTGGTTATTGATCCACTCTGGGAGTGCTGCCTCGTTTTGTGCGTCCTCCACGGTGTACTCCTCCGCGCGGTGCTGCTCAACGGCCTTGCGATCCAGCGCCTGAGCGGCTGCCTGTCTGGGGCTTTTACCGCTTTTCCCGTTCCCTTTCCTAGGGTGCGTGCTCGGTCTATGCCTTGGTGTCGTGACCGGTTTCATGTAGACTCCTGCAAAGTAATTGATAAACGCCTGCGATGAGCCGTTCCCACGCGGCCGCGGATCTTCCCCACGAGGAGTGAGAGATACACTTCCCTCGCCTTTACCTGCCTCCACATGCCGCGAATGTTGCAGATGCTGCCCACGTTTCTGCCACACTAGCAGTGGCGTCTTATTATCGATGCGTTGTGTGGGCCGTTTTGGATCCATCGGCGCAATAGGGTGGGGTGAGGAGTGCACCTCCGCGGACAACTGTGAGAGCGTTGCCAACTTTCTTTCCTCTTTGGTCGCCGTGAGGTTGGCGGGCTCAGACTCCGGCTCCACGGTGATCGAGTATTGCTGTTCGGGGGATCCGACACTGGTGTAGACAGAATATTCCTCTACAGACATGCTCCCGTTGCCGCCGGGCGGCGCCTCCGTGGGGTAGTTATCACACAAAGGCTGCTTGCATACGCTGCTGCTGCTGCTCTTCGCACTCGCCTCCGCTGCTGCAGCGGCGCAGCCTGCCTCGCTGCCTACCACGCTACCCGCCTCTGCGATGTCAACGGACGGCGTCCGCTCCCCTGCGGCGGGCTCCACGTCAGGCAGGGACATTTTACCTCCACTAATTCCCGCTGGAGGAGATGCGTGAACGATGACCCCTCACCCACACGCCCCGCCTCCTCCTCAAAAGAAAAGGCAAAAAACTCAACTCGAAGCCCGTCACAAGTGAAGTACAAGATAAAAAACAAATCTCTCTCCCTTTCCCTGCGCGCGCGTATCGGACCCTTGCGTCGTCTCTGCCACAGCGCAGGAACTCCCAGAGCAGTGCGAAAGACCCAGTCAGAAGAAGAGAGAATGAGAGGGAGATGATCAGGTGGAAAGCAAGATAAACAGGCGCACGCAGAGACACATACACACACGCAGGAGGCAACTAGACAGGAAAAAGAAGAATAGCAAAGAAAAAAAAGAAAAAAGGCAAATAAAACAAAAAAAAAAATGGAGGCTGTTCATCAAAAGAACTAATCTACATCTCTCTTCACAAAAGCAAAAGGGCGACGGGGAAAGAAACAAACAGACAGAAAAAAAGGGGGAAAAAAACAGTAACAACGACAACTCTAAACATATCAGCGCGGAGGTCAGACACTACCAACTCTTTTTTTTTTCTTCCTCATAAGGGAGAATGGGCCGCAGGCATCTCCGTCACGTCCTGCTGCTTCCCGCTCCTTTCACCCCCCTGCTTCCCCTCCCCTCCCCACTTCACCCACTGGCGCCACACATACACGCTAATACATATTGCACACACACATACGCCGGACAACACCGTCGTCCTTCTCTCTTCCACATTTGATTCAAGCGACGACACCATGGCGGAGGGGGCGTAGGCTCCCAGGCAACAACAAAACAAAAAACAAACAACCACGCACAACACGTCTGCTCGCGTTACATCATTCATGGCAGAAACATACGCAAATACACCCCACACACAACGGGACGACATACAAAAACAAAACGCAACAAATAAACATATGGTCGAGATCGCCACCTTGTATCTGCAGCTTGTGCTGTGCACACAGGAGCAGAGAAAGGGGCAGAAAACCGCACTCCTTCTCCTCTCCTCTTCCCTATTTGCTGGCACACTGTAGTCATTTCAATTCCCCGAGTGCCGTCGATGCTCGGCGACGATGTCAGCCTCACCCCATGGACCCATAGGCGTATTTTCAATGGCTATTCGGCCCCGCTCGTCCATCGCGGACTCTGTCCTGCGTTGGTTGTCATACAAACTCTGTCGCGACTTCTCATCCTCGTCTTCCTCGTCGTCGTCGCATCCCTCTGTGAGGGGCGCATAAGGCTGCTCTTGCTCTTCTCCGCTGAGAATCACCAGCACTTCCGGGTGGTCTTGCTGTACCAACTTCTCTCCATCGTCCACCATTGTGGACTCTTCTTCATTTTCCAATTCCATGAGACCCGTGCCCTGCTGCGAGAGTGTCCGCTGGGTTAATTCGTAAAATGTTGTGTTCTTAGTCAGCGGCGGTTGTGGGGCCCCAACGTCCACGCCGTGCGTGGCCACGTAGCGCTGCGGCAGCAGCTGCGTGGGTTTTGGCAGCTGGGCTTCCATCCACAGCGCAAGCGCCGTCTCGTTGCGTAGGTGCAGCAGTTCCTTTAAGCACTGGTGAATGTCCTGGCGGGTGGTGTCCTCCTCATCGCTGCGAAGCACCTGCAATAATACCGTCGGACGCGTGCACTCCACCACCGCCGTCTCATGGTATAACACGCGGAGCCGTGGCAGTTCCTCAGCCACGGCGGCCACCACCTCTGGAAGCAACTGCGGTAGGCCGAGGAGGTTCAGCACCTCCAGGTTACCCAGCCCCCGCAAGCGATGCAGGTCCGCGTTCTGTATGGATGCACCGGCGTTCTTGAGGCTCAGTTTGATAAGTTGCGGCAGTCGGACAACGATGGCGTCGATACTGCTGCCTGTCAGCTGCGCGACCCCGCCAACGTCAAGCTCCATAATTGTGGTGGGAAGCCATGCGAGGTTCGAATCCACCATTCCCTGGCAGCCGTGGAGGGAAAGCCGGAGCAGTTGGGCCTGCTGCTTCAGGAAGGCGCTCAACTCGGAGGGGGCGGCAATTGTGCACTCAATGAATCCAACCGATAGAAGCTGGACCACCTTGCCGGCCACCTGCTTTTCCTCTCTCGTCTCCTGCTCTTCTCCCACATGCCCTTTCTCTTCTTCTACCTCCGCTTCCCCTTCCTGCGGCCGTTGCTGCTGTTTCTGGAGCAGTTTTTCCACCGATGGGATGCTACAGCCGAGCGTGAAGGCGGCGGAAGGAGTCGCGCGTTCCGCCGCACCATCGCTACTACTGTCGGACACAAATGTAGCGAGTGTGCCAGCATCCACAACGACGCCCTTCAACGTCACCTCCACCAGGTTGGGGGCGTAGAAGTCAAACAACACGCACGAATGTGTAAGCGGCGTCGGCAGACGGCGAAGCCCCGGAGCCCAAAGTCGCGTGACGTGCGCAAGCGAAGAGAAGAGAACCTCCAAGTTCGCCAGCTCGAGTTGTTTGATGCCAGGGCAGTTTTCCAGCCGCAGCACCTTCAGCCGCTCGTGCTGACTGATGTACTTGATACACGCCGTCGTAAGGCCCTCGCTGTTGGAGAGATCAAGTGTGTGCAGCTGCGGACAAGCAGCCATGATATCGCGCACGTGCACGTCCCGCAGTGCGGTGCACCCAGTCAGCACCAGGACCTCCACCGATGTCCCGCGGAACGTGCGGAAGAGCGCCGTTGGATGCTCAATGGTGCACCGGCTGAGGTCCAGGCAAGGCAGGGCGATGTGTATCCCCAGAGGCCTCTCTGAGCACGCCGGTTGACCCGCAGCAGCCTCGGCTTCCGCACTAGCTCTAGGAATGGAGAAGCCTGCCTCGACACCTCGCTGCGGCGCAGTCGGCTCCGGCATCGAGGAGCTTGACACCTTTGGCTGCTTTATTATCGGAGGTTTCGTAGCCAGCTGCTCGTGTCGAATTAGAAACGCGAAAAGCACGGCCAGTCCCTCATCGGTGAGCGACAGCTCCGGCAGCGAAAGCGCCTCCACGTGAGGCGCCATAAGAAGGGCCCCCGTCAACTGCCGCATGACATCCACGTCACACAAGGAGAAAATTTCCAGATCCTGCACGGACTTCAGGCTGCGTATCATGTAGAGAAGCGTGCTGACGCTGGCTTGCCAATTTTCGCACCGGAAAGAGAGAAGCTTTACCTGATGCACCCACGAGGGCGTGGACGACAGCGCAAGTGAACCGAGGCGGCACATCTGCAACTGCGACGGGCCCTCCTTCCCGCTGATGGACTCCAACCCTGTTGCATCAATGAGGACACGCTTCAGTGCACTCAGTTGGGCGTGAGAGATGGGCGGATCGACGGCCATCAGGCGGTCACCATCGTACAGGCTATGCAATAGCTCCATATGTGGCACAACACCGGTGCGGAAACACTCACGTACATACGAGGCCAAGGCATTGGCTGTATTCAGCGCATCTGAGCTCGCCGTTTGACGCTGCGACAAGGGTGTGCCGTTGTCCGTGCGCAGCCTCACCGCAGAGTGCGTGAGATGATGAACCCCCATATTAGCATGCACGGCTGAGTCCGTGCTCGTGCCACGGATAGCTTTAAGCGCTGCAGATACCCCCGTCCGCCTCGCGGTATCTGTCCCAAGTGTCTGGTGCGCACGTAACTCAACAGTCATCCGCGCATTCTCTCGCTGCAATTCATCCACACGCTGCTGCGTGCTTTGCAGCTCAGCTGTTGTCACAAACAACACATCCTTCAGCCGCTGAATTTCACTTACAAAGCTGTTCGTTTCCATCTTGACGCTGTGCAGGTGATCCTGTGTCACTGTGAGCTCCGTGGAAACGTCCTGGATATGGCGATGGAGTTCCGCACACTCCTCCAGTTTGGCGCGGTACCGCTGCACGGAGACTCCCGACGGCATCAGCACATTCGGTGGTGTGGCACCCTGCAACCGTGGCGGATGCGAGGACAGTTTTGGGTGAATCGATACGGACGGCACATTTGACGCCAGCAGGCGAAACTCCGCTATGCGGTCACCTGAAGAGAGCTCCCGTGACCCCTGCAGCCTTCCGGGACGCAACGCCGACGGCTCCGCCACTTTTGGAAAAAGCAACGGGGTTTTGCGGGAGCGACTGCCGCTCATGGTGTTCCTGGAGCACAAGCAGTCCCACACGCCGTTGTTCCCCCCCTTCTCGTTGTCAAGCTGCACCGGCAGCCCCAGCCCCGCCTCCTCTCCCACGGCTGTCGTCGCAGTTCCGTCTGCTGGGGCCTCCAGCGTTTGTGGTGCGCCGTCGTGCGACGACCGCCTGGAGTTTGCGGACATTTAACCTCCCAGCCTCCAACTCCTCCCTAACTGTCGCTCGTGCTGAACGCCCGACGGTATGTGGGTGCGTCCGTGTAATACGTATACCTCTCGATAGCTGTGTGGCTCGCACTCACTCACAGGTGTGCTACCCAAAAAAGAAGAAACTACAACAACAAATTAAAAAAAAAGTTGTGGGGAATGCCAGCGAGAAGGGGGGTCGCGCAGAAAGGGGCACGCCGTGCACTCCCCCCCCCCCCTTCAGCAGGCGTCACACATACGCAGGGTATAGAGCAAAGTGCATACAGTTAATTATATATATAATTAACTGCAGACAGATATACACATGCACATAAATATGCCCAGAAAGAGAGAGAGAGAGAGAGAGAGAGAGTGAGAGAGACAGGGCATGTAAGGTGATATCAACTCGAACAGTCTGTAAACGACATCCACACAAACACACGTACGCACGCACGGAGAGGGCGCGGAGACCAACGGGCCCCCCTTCCCCCTTTTCCCCCGTTCGCCCCGTTAAGTGGCACCATTCCTCTCCCCACAATGAAGTCACTGAGACTGCTTTGCTGCAAACAAACAAACGAGCACCCCTCCACAACTTACTCCTTTGCTGACGGCCTTGCATGGCCACGCTCTACGCCACATTAGTTTTTTCTCCTTGCCTACACACATTACTCTCCTTTTTTATCTCTATTTTCTTTTCCACTCTCCCTCACTGTATATTTGTGTTTGTGTTTGTGCGCGTGTGCGTGCGCTCCGATACTCTTCATTCCTTGTCTACCGCGGCGCAACGGGGGCCGGCAGCACCGTGCCTCACGCAGTTTCCTGCCCAAAATTCCTCCAATTGCACACACAAACACATCTAAAAGTAAAAACGAACTAGACAACAACAATCAAAAAAATAATAGAAAACGATGAAACAACCACCACTCCGCACCATAATTCATTCTCTACTCCCCCTTCACGCTACATACCTGTTGGTGTTGTTTAACGCCTCACAGCCGTGTGTGTGTGTGTGTGTGTGTGTCTGGGAAGCGCGAAACAACTGACGAGGAGGACATACCCATAAACAGATAACTACCAAACCCCTCTCCCCACCCTCCCACTCCCCTCTGCTTTCTCTTCTGTCATCGGTTTTGTTTCTCCTTTGCTTCTATCATCTCTTCTTGTGGCTGGTGTGCCACATGTATATTTTCATTCTGAAACCGCGCTCGCACACCTTTCCAACATGGATACAAGATTTCTAGGCGTGTCCTGCAATGTGTGCACGTCCACGTGTCTAGGCAGCCGTAATCACTTTCAGGGGGCGTAACACCAGACCCTCGCCATTCGTGTTTCCCCCTCATCCTTGATGTCGGCGGTCCCAACGATTCCCTCGTATAGCACAAGTTCCCTACGCCACCACCGCTCAGTTAAAACCAAGAGACACCGGCGGCGACTCGCGTGGTTGGTCTAGGACTGCCCTTTAGTTGGGTGCTTGTATTGTTGGTGGTACTAGCGTTCAAGCGGCTGCGTGCACTTGGCGGTTGACTAGAGTACGTTTCCCCCTCCCCGTGCTTTGTTTTCATGAGATCTTGAAACACCATAAGCGGGGTCCGCAGTTGACCGTCCTTCACCGCCGGAAGCTGCTTGATCACCTGATCCTTCGCGCGTCGCTGGATATACCCGGGCTGCAGCAAGAAGCGCCTGTTGAGTAAGGCTTCCCGCACAGGCCGCAGTGCGTCTCCCGGGAGTTCGGGAGCGAGTGGATCCTCCTCCTCGGGGAGAATGCCCCCGTCTTCCTCATCTTCCTCCGCCAGCGTGGATGCGGCGTCGTTGGCGTAGGTGGTGGTGTGACGCGGGGTTTGCCCCAACGAGCGGGTTCCACGTGCGGAAGTTGAGACGACCCCTGAGCGTGCAGAGACGGACTCGCGTTGCTCGCGTGCCCGTTGCTCCTTTTCTTGTTTCATGATCTCAAGTCCCTCCTTGCGCGTGAGAAGTTGTGGCATTACATTTTTCTGCACGAATCCCTCTGCAATACTCTGCTGCAAGACAATGGCGTCTTCATTTAGTTCAGCGTGCATGTAGGAGATGGCGTAGGGGTTCCTGTCATTGCTGGAGCTAACGCCCCAGTTCGAACCAAGAAGAAAGTACCGCGGTGGACATGTGGTAAATGGGCGCAGGGCCATCACTGGCACCTTGACGACGGCGCCCACTTTCTGTGAGATCCTGATGGGGGCCATAATACAGTAGTAGTTCTCCTCCGATCCCGCCTCCGCGTCAAAGAAATACTCCGCCACCGTCCCCTGACACTGAAAGTCGTACAACAGGTTCTCGTTTGTAATCGCGGCGCGAATGATAGCGGCAAATCGGTAGCGTTCCTCCTGCCCGCGCAGAAAGGCCCCGCGTGGGCGGCGCTCGTCATGGGAATTAACAATCATCATCAAGACCTTCTCGTTGGTTTGATCGTAGACCATCAGGTCCAATTCCCCCTTCACAATGGAGTTGGGATCATTATTTTGCATGTAGGAGTAGGTGACAGGGGAGAGAACGACGAGGTGGGGAAACCCGCGGCGGGCTGCCAGAGCCTTGAACTGTTGCCTGTGCGCCGTGTTCAGCGAGGGCACGTAGTTTGGCTTTTGCGGCTGCCAGAATTTCTTGTACTCCTCGACGGGGGTGGGGTTCTTCCCTACGAGCTTGTTTGGCCCAATCTGCGGAGCATCCGCCGTGATGCTGGACAGGAACCAGTACCGGAAGGTATCCAGGTCCTTCAACGGTCTCAGCCGCTGCAGCGTCTCACGGTTGTCGAAGCTTGTGCTCGACCGCAGGGCATCCCAGTCCTCCGTGGTGAGGATGCTGACGTAGTTCTTGTGACACTGCTCCACAATCTTGGCCAGCGAGTACTGCGCCACACGGCGGCTGCGCATGATCTCGTTCGTGGGCAATAAACCCGCCACCGTCGCATCCTCGCCGCCCTCGTACGGCTCAGCCAGCGCCTTGTCCCGGCGCACACGGAGCGAGACAAGCCGGTCGATACCGTAATTGCGAAAAATATCGTTGCGTGTGTTGATAAACTTCTGCAGCCGCTGCAGCGATGGGCACTCCTCCAACTGCTTCCGGTGCTGCAACACCAACGCTCGCTTCTCCTCGTATTCCACCCGCTTGTTCTGCAGGACATGCTGGGAGAACATCTTGGTATGCTCGTCTACCGCAAACTCCTTACTGGGCTCCTGGACGGTGAAGAGTGGCCGGGCCCCCATCTTCACCAGTTGCGCAGGCACCTCCCCGTTGCTGCTCTCGCTTGTGTAATCCCCCTCCTCAAGGGCGGAATACTGGCGGTAGAGGGCAATCGTGGCGGCGCTCTCCAGAAGCAGCGTTGTGGCGGGCGTGTAGGACATAAACATCTGATGCCGCAAGAGCACCGCGTTCTCCCGCTCCCACGCGGCCAACTCGCGATGAGCTTCCCGCAGCGCCACCTGCTCTGCACTGGACATAACGTCCGCCTGCAACTCCTGCTGCTTCCGCGAAAAAAACTTGGCGCGACTCTTGGCGTCATCAAGCAACGTCTGAAAGTTCTCGTCCGGGCGAAGGTACGGCCGCAGCATCTTCTGCACATTGTCGTCCCTGAAGGCGTCGCGCAGCTGAGCGTGAATGGCGACGCGGGCGGCAAGGAGGTCCGCCTTCTCCGACTGCAGCAGCTTTGAGATTCGCTCCGCGTACCGCTCACTCTTCAGCAGCTCCGGGTCCCCGGCATAGTACGTGCAGTCCGAGGAAAGGACGTTAGGAAGTGTCACCAGCGACGTGCTCATCGTTCCTTTTGAAACTTTTTTTTTTTCTCGCTCTTGTTTTTTTTTTTTGTTGTTGTTGCTGCCGCGCCGACTTCTTCCTCTTTGTTGTTACTTTTATTACCGCGACGATCTCTCTAAAGGAACAGCCGCAACAATGCTGGAGCCGCTGACAACAATGGTGAGTATATATATATATATGTTCCCTCAGGGCCGCTCGTCAAGTTTCTTTGCTTGCTTGGTTTGTGATGGTTGCTTCGTTCCTGGAGAGGCATGAGCGGGGACAGAAGTGCACACGCGGGCAGGCAACACAAAGTACACACACACACATAGTGAGCGAGTGAAGGTGAGAGAGACGCAGCGCCTGCGAGAGAGAGAGAGAAATAGTAGGCATATATATATATATATATATAAACTGTGTCTCACTTGAATAGACCCTTGTGCTCCGCCCGCTCCTCCACGTCCGGCACGACGGCCGCCTCTCCCTTCGCCCTCGCCTCACGCACCTCCACGGCGGCCCAGTCCCACAGCTCCATGTCGTTGCAGTTCTCCATCGGAAGGTAATGCACCTCCCCGTGAGAGGGCACCGTGAGCTTCTTCACCAGCGGCTCCACGCAGAGGTAATCCGCCACAGCAATATCGGCCGCGGCGAGCTCCACTAGCATCCCGGCCAGCGCCACCAGCGTGTAGTCCTCACGGTTGATGGCAAGTGCCGCGGAACGCAGTTGCTCCCGGTGCTCCGCCCGTGCCTCACTGTGCAACTCCACGGAGAACGGAAGCGAGTGCGGCGCGGGACGTGGGCCTGGCTCGCAGCGCCCCTGCGTCCACGCATACTCGGACTCTAACAGCGCCGCATGATAGTGTTCCGCCCTGCGCAGCTCCTCCGCCGCCCCTTCTCGCCGTTGACGAATGCGGTGCAGCCGAAACACCTCCACCACCAGCGTCTGCACGGGGCTGAAACGGTAGTTAATCTCGGACTCAATAAACAAAATGCGACTGGGAGATGTCTGCTGCTCTGCCGCTATGCGGCAAAGCGGGTCCTTGAAGTTCGCCCGCGCCGCCCGACCGCTTCTGCCCCCGCCACCGTCCCCGACGTCGGGTCATTCACCATGCGGTAGCTGCACGGAA
The DNA here is from genome assembly GCF_003719475.1 of Trypanosoma rangeli. Classification (NCBI taxonomy): domain Eukaryota; phylum Euglenozoa; class Kinetoplastea; order Trypanosomatida; family Trypanosomatidae; genus Trypanosoma; species Trypanosoma rangeli. The sequence goes on from NW_021705793.1 coordinate 39,885, forward strand.
ACTCCGTGTCGTTGAGCTGCTCCAGCTCCCGTGTCCCCATGCTGGCAGCGACAGGAAGGAAAAGCATCACGTCGCAGCGAAGGCGGCGCAACGTCTCAGCAAAGTAGCAGAGAAACGGGCGGCACTTCAGCTGGCCGCAGCCTCGCAGATTGAGAGCGGCGATAGTGCCGTGGAGCCGCACACCCACGACAAGGCGGGAAACCAAGTGGATGATCTGCGTCCCCGCCGTCGACGGCGCCAGAACACCGCCCCCAACAGCCATGCTGCAGCAGGCGAAGCCAGAAATATGCTTGCACATGCGCACAACAAAGAACGGAATATAAAAAGAACGGGGATACGGGGGAGCTTGCAAGGGGCGGCACCCGTAACCGTGGCGGAGCAAAATCCCCGCGGGCCGCACTCCCCTCTGTTGCGAGCAGCAAGCTCAGAACGAGATCAACGGAAAAAAAAAACTCAAACAACAGGAAAAAATGACATCAGGGGCAGAAGTGGCACGCCAGTCACCGTCTGCCAAGGTACTTGGTACTTTTACATAAGTCAAAGGTGTCTTGGCCTTCTTTCACAGCGGCAACCACAGCAAACACGCACACAAAAACAAACCAAAAAAAAAGAGGGGGAGTAAGAGTGAGAAAACAAGCAAAGACACATTCTTCTTACACGGCGCCTCCTCTGCTTCAAGCCTCGACTCAATGGGAACACACACACGTCCATAAACATCCACGTCCAACACCACATAATATCAAGACAAACAAACAAAACAAAAAGGAAGGTCCAGAAGCACAGCCACTGCCATCAACGCATGTGGCAGCTTCCTCCCGTGAGTGTCGACACCCACCGGGGAACGCGCCGAGCAAGTTGTACAATAAAAAAAACAAAAAACATGCATTCCTCTACCCCCTCCCTTCACCGAGTACGGCGCAAAAAAGAAAAACAACAACAACAACAACAAGTGGAGTAAAATGCATCTCAGGCATCCTGCTGAGATGGCAGCCGACGGGCGCCCGCCCCGACGTGGCCTCTACCCGCAGCGGCAGCCCCTTTCCTTGCGGCGTTCACGGAGGCGGGAAGCAGGTGGCGCGGTCGCGCCGCAAGCATTGCATTATAGCGGCGGTTCAACTCCTGCTTTAGTTGCAACCGAAGCTGCAGCGCCCGCTTTGGCCCCACCATTTCCCCTCGCTGCAAAGCTGTTCGCCGGGAACGCACGTCATTGATCACTCTGTCGCCGCACACCCCGTCTGCTGGATTCCGACTAACTACAGTGCTGAATACCAACGACGGCGCCAAAAAATTCGCTTTCCCCTCCCCACTAGAGAGCTTGAGTGTTTTTCCCACGCTCACTGACGCCAGGTTCGAGGCAGGCGACACCCAGCCTGCCTCTTTAGGCAACAACTCGCGTCTTGACTCCAATCCACGTCTGGACGGAGGCACACTGCCACCTACAGTACTCTTCGGCGAGCTCGGCAACATGTACGAGGAGACCAACTCCGCTTCGACTCCGGTTAACGTGCCCGACAAGTTTGTCCGCAGCAGCGCCAGCGAAGAAGGTCCCGTCGCATCGGGATTGCCGTGTCTGGCGCGCTCCGCAAGTGCGCAAAGGCGGGCGGCGTAGACGCAGTACCGCGTCCGCAGCGAATTTTCATCGTCAAAGAAGTCGTCTGGAAGGTCCCGGACGAATGCCAACAGATGATCCTCCTCTTCATCCAGCGACTCGTGTTGGAGCTCAAAAACATCCTGCCGGTACAACTCCCACGAGCTGTGGCTGCGGGAGACGTGCGAGAGGAGCTTTGCTCGTTCGGCATGCCGTCGCATGCGCCGATGCCGGTAAAACACCGAGGTCTCCACCAGCTGCTTCTTCACACGCTCTTCCTCAATCTTCTCCAACTCCGCGCGGAACCTCCCCGTTCCTTTCACGCACCCCATCTCGGCTCTCCTCTTGTCTTGTCGGGGACGTTGCCCAGAGGAGGTGCTGCATTCGAGGAGCGCAGAGTAGTTGCCCTCCTCCGCCTCTCCATGCTCATCAATTTTAATAACCTCATAACTGGCACCGGTGCCCTCCTCGCCCTCCGTGCTCCTTTCCCTCTCCTTGCCGCAGCTCTGCCTCTTCTGGGCCTCTTTCTGCAGTTGTTGCCGGCGCAGAGATTTTGCGATCTGCGAGAGCAACCGTTGACCCCTCGCATGCACAGCGGCCTTCACCTTGACGGGCGACAACATGTCGTGCGCGTCGTCCCGCACTATTGCCGCCCGCCGTACCTCGTGCAGTGCGTAGTTGTCTGTGTTGTGAAAGTTCCTCTCCCCCAGCCGCAGCACGTCTTCCTGGGTGACGCCATAAATGTCCCCAATGAGCGGCGGGACCTCACGCTGCCCCAAATACTTCAACTTATCCATGGAGCACAAGGTGGCATCCAGCACCGTCATCGGCCGCCGTGGTCTGCTGTAGGCAGTGATGTGAGACGCCGCAACGTGAGCCTTCGCCGTCGTCGTATTGAGAGACGTCATGCCAACTGTCCTGGTGGAGGACGATTCCAAGGCGATTATACTGCACAAATTGGGGGGAATGGCGTCCGCATCCCCCAAAAGGCAGATGCGAATCAGGCACCACACCTCCACGTACTGATCTCGCGTCACGGTGTTGAGGTCACGCAGAAAAATAAACGGAAAGCTAAAAAACTTTTCGTAAAAGGTCTCAAAACTCACCAAGTCTGTGGTGCCGCGGTACACCCACTCCTCCTCCGCAATGGCAATGTTGGCGGAGGAAATGTGCGTTGGAAAGAAGAGGTTTAACAGATCCAAAAAGAACTCGACGTACGTGGTCTTTGTCAGTAACCTGTTCTCATTTTGCGGCAGCAAGTTAAACACATCTCGCACGGCCTGCTGCACTACAGCTGAGCCCCGGTGCAGCGCGTGCCAATTCTGGTACGCCTGCTCCGCCCGGTAGGTGGAGGGGGCGGGGGCGATACCCTCCCACGTCAGTGGAGGGTGGAGGCTGTGAAGGTTTAGGCGGCGCATCTTCTCACTGAATGTGACCGTCCCACGCTGCAGGCGTAGCAGAGGCAAGGGAAGCACCGGAACATTTTGTAGTGTCCGCCCACACACAAGGGCTGGCATGGCCTTGTCGGATGCTAGCACTGGGCGGCCCACCACGCCGCAGGTGCGCTGACGCTCCTCCTCGTGCAACGCCCAGCAAATAACTTTGAAGCGAATGAGAAACAGTGACTGACGCCACGCTCCAAGGTACTCACCATTGCGGCGGAAAACGTTGATGCAAAGGGGGTCAGTCAGGCACGTGGGTCTCATCCCTAGAAACAGCGCGAGATTACCCTCTGGGGCTGGCAGGGTCAGGTGGCAGGGCACAGTGGCTGCAGAGGCGGCCAGCAACGCGGGCCACATAGCGGATGTAGGGTCAGGCCACACACGAATGAGGCCGTTTGGCGGGAGTGGACGATTCCATACATAAGAAAGTCCGTAGAGCCGCTCCGATGCCGTCTCAGCGTCGTACAACCGCTTTACCTCCGCAATAATCTGTGCGTCTCGTTCCTCTGTTCGGTTGCTGGCAACGACGACAGACGCCGCTGCCGTTCGCAGGTTGCGGAAGGCGGATACTTTAATCATACTTTCCGGGTGCCGCGTGGCCCACGCACAGGACTCCTCCTCCACGCAGATGTACTGTGCTGACCGGGGGATTGGTCTGCCGTCGTCCCAGGCGGCGGATGCCACCTCGCGTGGAAAGTCCTGCAGTAGCTGCATCTCCTCACGGTGGCGCTGCGTTGCGAGCGTCTTCACACGTTGCCGGTACGCCGTGTCAAGCACAATCCGCTTCCACCATGGCAACTTGTGGTAACGGTGTGGTTGCTGGGACATACGCCGTAGATGCCCTTGTAAGCCAGGAAGGCAACTAGGGCAAGAAGAGTAGCGAACTCAAAAGAAAAATAAATAGAGAAGAAAGAATAAATTGACTGGACTGAAAAGACATTTTTTATCTTTATTTTTTATTTTCATTTTCATCCCTCTTCTTCCTCGTCAATACACTCCATGTTGCGTGTTGGTTGCGGTTCTGATATCAGGCTCTTGCCTCGACACGTGGGGACGTTTGTTACTTGAAAACGTTCCCCGCCCTCCTGCCCTCGCACGCCTCGGCGTAGCCGCACTTCTCACGCAGACCAACCGCCAACGCCCGCCGCGACCTTGACGCGGCGCACAAAGCCTGCCGCACCTTTGCACTTTCCCACACGACGGCGGTGTCGCCCTCGCCGGTGGCAGTCGGTGGGCTCGCCGTCAACACCGCCATCCGCAGAGTGGCTACGGGGAAGGGGGGGCTGTACCACGCTGGGTCGTGGCTGCCGTGCAGAGACGCGCTCATAGAAAACAAAAACGACAACAACCGACGTGGACGCAGCACCGTGTGCACCGCCGTGGTGTCGTAATCAATGGCGGCGACAAAGACGCGTCTTGGGGCAGTGCGGGTCCGCAGCGGTGCGGTGATCAACATCCCCTTGCCATTTGTGCAGCTGCCTTCCGGGAAAAATATGAGCGGCACGCCAAGGCGCTCACATCGCTGCTGCAGCCTCGTAAGGTGGACGACCGACCCATTGTGGCCGCTGTTGCCGGCCCCACTACCACCGCAAGCAGCCGCGGCACGGAGAAATTCGACGGTCCCCGTTCCGTAAATGTGCCACCACACGTGCCAGCGCTGCAGCGGGGACGGCCCCACCACTAAAAGCCCGTCGCTGCTGCTGCCGTCGTCGTCCGTCTTCTTCGCTGACGCCCCGGCGGTAGTGGTGGTGGCGGCTCCACCAACGTAGAAGGCGACTATGCACCGCGGCAGCAGCCCAGCCACCTCAAGCACGCACATATCCCAGGGAGACTGCATGTTCACCACCACAACGTCCCCAGCCGCTGGTGCTGCGTCCCTGCCTGCCGCGTTTGCCATCGCCACCGTCTTCGGCGACTCCCGCGTGAGGCCAAGGTTGCCGCCGGCGAAGAGCAGGCCCCGAAGCAGGCCTCGCTGGCAGGGCGCGAGCAGCAGCCGCGATACACACGACATGCCTGGGACGAGGAAGAAGGCATACACCAGCACATCCAGCACAAAGAGCAGAGGCAGTAGCAGCAGCAGCGCCCCCGCAAGGCGGAGGGGAAACAGTGCCGCGGCAATCACCAAGGAAAGGGTTGTGGGTGACCGCACCAGCGCGAAGGGGTTGATGCCCGTTGCGGCATCCGCGAACTTTCTGTACTTTTCCATCCTCTGAGTTCCCCCCTCACCCTTGCCTCCTCTAAAAATGCAGTAGTCTGTCACCGCGCTGAACCTCAGAACGAGCGTTGACGCAACTAGCCGCGGAAGCGGTCAAACAAAAAAAAAACCACCAAAAACGAAACACCAACAAGAGAAGCTAAAATACAAAAAGATAAGAACAACTACTACGCAGGGCGCCTCAAGCCAAAAAAAAGAAAAAACAAGCAAAAAAAAAGCAATACAAACAAATCCTCCCTCTTTCTCACGCTCAGGGTGACCCCAACCATCTCGGAAGATGAAAAAAAGAAGAAGAAAAAGGACAGCCTAGGGACTTACACCTGTTCATTGTGGAAAAAACAGACACGTAAAACAAGAACAACAAAATAAAAAAATCAATTACTTGGTATATCTCCCAAGCGGCCGGCAGGACCACAACACTTTCCTTCCAGCAAACAGAGGCGAAGAAGTTAGAGGCGACTCTTTCTCCGTTGCTGGGATCATCTAGTAATGACGCAAAGACGAAGCTGGGCCGAAGGTGACTTAAACCCGGCTGCTCCGGTGCGGGGTGAGGTTGAGGCGGGCCATCTGCGAGAAGGTCCATGCTGGCAATAGGAGAAGGTGAGTGGCATGGCCGTAGGCGGGCGGATATGTGCGTGTCGGCAACACACACCCGAGAGGCGCAGTCATTTCCCCTGGAGACTCTCAACAAGAACCAAATCAAAAAAAAATCCAATACAAAAATATCGATAAAAGGCCGGAGTAACTCATCACGTCATTCATCCACAGTACATTCATTCCGTTTTTTTCTTTCTGCTTTTCTATTTTGCCCGCATGTCGCCGCTCCCGTGCAGGTTTTTTTTTTTTTTTTTACGGGTCGGAGGAGGAGGAAGCGTGTTCTATGCCCCCCGCCCCTCCCTCCCCTTCCCGAGGAGTTTGCAAAAATAAATTCCACGCACGCACACACTTCCACACAGAAAGGAAGGAGAAATGCAGGCACAACGAGGGCCGTCATGTAATGCTAAACTAGTCATGCACTCTTATGCGGTACATCCTTGTCAGTGGCGACATACTCCCCCGTGGGCACAGGGAGCATCTCGTTAAAGTAGTGGTAGTCTACCAGCACCTCCCGGCTGCCGGGCCGAACAAGCACCATTTTATTCGAAAACTGATAGTGTGCGACGATGTCGTGCGCCGTGTAGGTGCGCTTTGCCATGATGTTGGCCCCGCTTTCCATCTCCGTCGCATCAAAGGTGGCGACTATCTGGAATGAGCAGAGAGAGTTCGTCGCCCACCCTGCTGCGCCGGGTTGCATCATCGTCGCTGGCTCCGCGTCGTCCGCCCCCGCGTGTCCCATGTAGCGGTAAAGGGGACTATGGCGGTCAATAACATGCGTGATACTCACCGGAACCCACAGTGCAAGTTGGCCTTGGCGCGCCTCCACGTACCGCTCATTGGGGCATTCCCAGCGCAGCTCCTCCACGCAAATGCTAACCCGCTCAAAGCCATCATAATCCTCATTGCTGTCGCTGTCATCGTTGCCACCAGCACCGCCTGCCACCGCTACCGGAATGCGCACCTCGGAGTAGCCGGAAGAGCCACCAGCATCAACGATGGAGTGTTGCTGAGTGGCAGAATATCGCTGCTGTACAGGATCTCCCCCCGTTGTGGCGGAAAGCAACGGATCGTAGTCCTTGTGCCTCTGGCCACCAACGACATCAACAGCGGCCGCGCTGCTGTTGCTGCCGCCGACCTCAGTTATCGACAGGAGAGCGATACTCTTTGCCCCTGCCGCATCCTCCTCGCCTTCCCCGCCTCCTTCCGTCGAGGCTTCACACACCTTTGGGGATTGCTGCCTCTTCTGACGGCGACGGCGCTGCCGCTCGCCACGCACAGGCGTCTGGCGGGCCTCCCCCGGCGCTTCTTCCTGTGCGACTTCATCCCGCGGCGTGCCCAGGCATGAGTGAAAACCTGCACTTGCCTCCCTCTCTGCCTCGCCCGTTTCACGAGCGGGTTCCGCGACTGGCGTCGGCGCCCTGTGGGACCGTTGGCGTCCACCGTCGTCCTCGCCTTTGCCGCGCGGCAGTTTTCCAGGTGCCGTTCCAGCGTGCTGCGTTGTCGTATCCGCCTTGCAGAGCATACGGTGGTCCTTGAGCGGCTCTGCAGTGATGATAAACACCCGCAGCCTGCCGTGTGCCAGCGGCTTCTGTCCGTCGCTGTTCGCCATGCGGAAGGTGAGGCACCAGCTGCGATCCCGGCGCCCCGGCAGCGGTGTCAGGGAGCAGAAGTCGCTGAACACGATGCGCTGGCTGAGCTTCCCGCCGTACTCCGCCTTTCCCACCACGAGAGCCGCCACCAGCCCGACAAATATGATATTGGTGTACGACAGCAGCATCACAATAAAGGTGCGACCAGAGAAGCAGGGGTGGGTGGGGCACAGCATCGTGTCGGCCGGCTCACCAAAGTAGCCGCCATTTGCTGCGAGACTCACGACGGTGAAGTAGAGCGCCGTTGCCCAGGTGGTGCCTTGCCACGCCCCACACACGCTGCCCCAGATAAAGTACAGCATCGCAAACACAAACAGGACCGCGAGGTAGAGCACAAACAGATATGTGCACAAGATTGGCCAGGTCAGGGAGCGCAGCATGTAAAAGATGGAAAGCCGCGCAAACTGAAACCGCTTCACTCCGACCTCACGCGTCCTCAGGCCCCCGTCCTTATCAAACACGCGTACCACGTTCCGCTTTTGCTCAGGGAAGTTTCCAAACACTGACGACACACGAAGTTCAGGGTCCAACCGCAAACTCCGCCCTCCCGGCTTTAGCGAGTGGCCACGCACCCTTTTATATTTCCACGTCTGCATTCTACTGACGCCCCTCCCCCTTCTCAAACTCCTATAATATATGTATATATCTCTCTTTCCCTGACGGACTCTGCTGAGGAGGTGGAAGCAAAAAAGGAGAGAAAAAAAAGAACAATAAAAAAAACAAGGCCACAAATAAAGTGAAATGCAGCGTAGAAGTCAGAGAAAACGCTGTGCGACGACCGGGACACCCACACGTATATTATACATACACAAACCCATACAGACATACACGTAAAGGCACGCATATATATATATATATATATATATATATGCGTTGGTGACGGTGTAGCAAACGGCACGTGTGTGTACTGGCGTGCATGAAGGCGCCAACGCGTGTGTGTGTGTGTGACGTTGGTATGCATCTACATGTCTCCCCATCCCCCTCCCCCCGCAGTGGCAGAAGGAAGCCCCCTCCCCCTTCTCCAGGCAAGGCACAAATAAACCAGCACGTGCGGTACTCATGACCCGTGGGAGTCCGACGCCCCCCCCCCCCCTCCTCCCCCGGTTGACGCACAGCAACAGGGCAGAAACGCGGAAGAGTTCAAACAAACAAGCCAACAACAAAAATAAAATTTAAAAAGAACCTCCCTCGGGTTGATGAGAGAAACGAGACAAACATACAAACAACCCTACTGCTTCTCTCTACGCCGCTTCCTGCGGGGGGTGTGAATTCATCAGCCTCCTACCTCTCTTCTTTGCTTTACGCCCGTGTTATTTTACTCTCCTGTTCTGTTCCTCCTCGTACAGCAACCCGCGCCCCCCATCCCCCCACGGAAGGGTGCCTGTCATGCGTCACCCGCCCTGGTAGTGGCTTACCGTCTCACGGCCATATCAGCCTCACCATCGCCTTCCCGTTCCTCGTCCTCCTCGTCGTCGTCGGCCGTCTGAGCGCAGGTGTCAGCATTTTTTATGATCAGTCGAATCTTTCTATCCGCAACGAGCACAACCCCGGCACCGTTTTCATGCCCCACATACGCGCTGGTGCTGAAGATAGTAAAGACCCGTGCACTCTTGCTGAGCTTCAGCCCATCTGACTTCTCCTGGTGGGCACGGAAGATGTACTCATAGTTGTAGTTCATAAGGAACTGATCTACAGCGACTGAGCCGAAGAGGATAACACCAGAGCCCCGCGGGTTGGCGCCAAAGCCCCACTTGTCAAGCGCGCTCTCTTCCTCGGCGGGGTCGGCCCAACAGGTGTCGATGGCCATCTGCCGATACATGCGCGCCTGCGGGCTCTCGTCCTCTGGGACATTGAAGAACGACTCAAGCGCGGGAAAGTCCTCACGACATAATATCTGCAGCCTGTCGTCCACGCCGCCGCGGTAACGTGGGATGCCGCCGTGGGTGCAGAAAATGCGTCCGTCAATATTCGCTGTGAGAGGAAGATAGGCAAAGGTCTCACTTGCACGGTGCCACAGCTCCTCACCGAGGGCGTGGCCAAAGAGGTTGCGGCACTGTGCTAGGAAGCTGGTGTCGCCGTAGCTGGCAATGTCGCCGCTGACGAGCGTGTCCTCGTGGTTGCCGCGCAACAGCAGCACCTTCTCCGGGGCCAGCACCTTCATGGCAAAGAGATACGCCACCACCTCCACGCTAAAGTCCCCGCGATCCACGTAATCGCCAAGGAAGAGAAAGCGATGCGGGGCGTAGCGCAGATCCTGAAACGAGATGAGATTGTCAAGGAAGTAGAAAAGATCCAAAAAGTTACCATGCAGGTCGCCAAAGACGTAGCACGGGGATACCGCGCTGCCGTGTCGGGGTTCGCTTTGTAGGATGGCCTTCACCTCCCCGCAGAGACTGCACAATGTGCGGCCAAAGCCCTCAACGTCGCCAGGGCTGTGCCGACATCCATTGCGAACCGCAAAGTTCTTTACAATGTAGTGGTAGATAGCGTTGCCGTGCGAGGAGAGCGGGGATAACCCTCGCACCCCCTCCAGCATCTGCCAGTGAAAGGTGCGCAGCGTCTGGCATGACACAAGTGCATCCGGATCCAACGAAACCGAGCGTTTATTCAACACGCGTCCTAAACTCAGGCGACGAAGTTCGTGGCGAATACTTCGACGACGCACCTCCTGCCCGTGTGGACTCTGCTCCTGCTGCTGCGAGGTAAGGGGCAGCTGGCTCGACGCGGGGTCCTGCGGCGCAGGCTCATTGGCGTCGTCGGAGGGAACAAATTCAAAGGAGATGGACGACCGGCCACCCGCGCCTGCCCCACCAGTAGCCACCGACGTCGCGGCACACGTCCCACCAAATCCTCGGAGCTCAGTGCCCCTACCAAGCGGCTCCTCAACGCTATCACGGGGTGAACAACATCCCAGGTGCAGGCTATCCAACGAGTGACGGGGAAGCGACTCCGAATCGTAGTCGTCCCGCATCAACGATGAGGCCACCACAGGCGTGTCGGCATCGCGGACGTCGGGTCGCATGTAACTTTTATCTATGATGGAGAAAAGCGGCACCGAGACGGCGGTGCCATTTTCAATCAGCATCACGGAGAACGACAGCGTGTACGTGTTCCCCTTCCCGCTTGGAGATGCAACGCCGCCCGCTGTGGGGCTACTGCAGCCGTGCAGCTCCCCCGAGTCTTGCCGAAGCGACGAAAGGCCGTGGGCGTCTAAGTTTTTGGTGCGAGACGTGCGCCGACGGATCTGCTCCATCTCTCGACGCAGACTGGCATTCTCTACCTGCAATGCCAGCACCCGTTGCACAAGCTCCTCCTTGCGCAGCGCCCGGAGCTCATTCACGGGAGTCGACATCCCTCGCCTCCCCCACCCCACAGTTCTGCTGCCGCTGCTTTTTTTTTTTTTGCTTCTTTCGCTTCGCTACCCAACGGTAACCGGTGATGTGCGTCTTTTCTTTTCTTCCTCCTCTCTTTTTGTGAATGCGAGAGAGATAAAGAGAGAGATAGAGATAGAGAGTGCGTGTGAGAGAAAGAACCCTCCTGCTGGCAGCGTGGGCGCAAAGCAGGCATCGCAAGAGCAGAAAGCATCGACCACAGACTAAGGTGCATGTGCGGCTGCGCGCAGACATGGTTCTCCGATGCGAGCTCCCCATCACACTGAGACCAACACCTTTCATTGAACGCAGAAGCAAAACGGGAAAAAAATATTGCATATACGCACACGCACAAGAATCAATGTAAAAAAAAAGACTAGACATGATTAGGGCAACCCCCCACCTCCCGCAATCCCATTTCCTCTCCCGCAGAACAGGCTCGCAAGCGGCAAATCGTAATTATCGTCACGTCGAAGAGGAAAAGCCGAGAGAGGCACAAATACCCAACATTGCTCTTGACAGCAAACAGCGGAACTCCTCATCCTCACCGGTGAGCTCGACAAGGTGGGCCAGTTCCACCAGGTCACCCTGCAGCAACTCCCTTCCCTCCTCCGTGTCATCGGCAGACACAGAGTGGTGGTCCCTACTTGCTGGCAGCATCCCAGGCAGGTGACGCTTTGGTTGTGGCTGCTGGGTCGCGAGACCGGATGGGTACAGAAGTATAATGGTCCGCAGGGCTGTCTTCATCATCTGCCGCAGCTCCTCATTGGTGGGGTGGGCACGAAACCTTCGAAGCACTGCCCGGTTGCGGGCCCCCATCGACGCCCGTGCCAGGCTCTTCAGCTGACCACTCAACTCCTCTCCTTCCAAAAAGGCGGCACCAGATGCCGCCACGGCAGCTGCCGAGGCCGTTGATGCGTTTGGCATTGGCCACCGTATGGCATCTTTGTCGGCATCACCCTCCTCCTCCTGCCGCGAGGACGGCGGCGCAGCCGCAGGCATGCAGTCTTGTTTCTGATCCTTCACGAAACTCACCTCGCGTGACAACGACGACGACGACGATGATGACAACGACCAGCGGCGTAGCACGTCCAGACTGCGCTTCGCGATGGTAGCTAAAGGCGGGGGCTCCAGTGACGAGGCGGGCACAAGCACCGCAAGCAACTCTGTTGCAGAGGTCATGTCCCCTGACTGGCGAACAACGGTTGAGAGAAACTCGCTTAGCAGCAACACAAACCTTTCAAGGCGCTGCAACGCCCCCCGCAGGTGTTCGGGGGCCTCGTTGTAGGTGGAAACCCCCTGTGGCTCCCTCTCCCCGGTGGCACCGAGCTGCGTGTCGGCAAGAGAAACCAGCGAAGAAAACACGGAAGCGAACGCCAACAGGCCCTCACGACGGTGCGCTGACAAAGAGGCAGAAAGGGCGTGCATCATCGTTGGTCGCATCGCTGCTTCTGGTGGTGGTGGTGGTGGCGGTGTGGGCGCGGGGGCTGAGGCCCCACCACAGAGAATATCCCCAAGAAAAGACGTGAGGCATCGCTCTGCCCTATCAAAGAAGTGGGGTGGGGCGTGAAACAGCACGCCTGGACCGGGCGCTGCGAGCAGCGCGGGCGAGGCATACTCGAGCAGCAGCAATACACCAGCCGCTCGCACCACGGCGGGTGCTGCATTGAAGTGGGTGTCTTGTTGCTGCACCGCTTCCCTCGCCACCTCATCGGCAACGGTGCAGAAGAAGTCCATGAGAGCCAAGAGAAAACTGGGATGAGATCCAGGCGGCAGTGACTCAGACAAGGAGAGTTGGCGCGGGCATGGTTTCTCCTCTTGAAGAGATGCTGATTCTGTTGGTCTTACCCCCACAGCTCGGGTTTCCGTCGTCGATCCTCCCTTTTTACCTTTCGAGTTTACACGTTGCGTAACAAACGCCATTACCGCGGCACGTGTGGGAAACTGCTGCAGCGCAACGTTTATGACGGCGTCCCGCTCGTGCGCATTGAGCGCTGGCCAAAGCATCTTCCAGGCCCCAATGACTGCCGTCTGCACCTTGCCAGGGAAGAAGTACGACTCCGTGACAGCGGGAGAGGTCAGACACTCCTGCACGATGCGCAGGTAATGAGGAAAGTAGTCATGCTGCCCCCTGCTGCCACCACTCACGTCGAGTGAGTTGGAAGAAAAAACGTGACGCAGCTGCTCAAAAAATGTTGGAGACATGGTTACAGTTGCTGTCGGACCTACCGCAGTTGTTGGGCCGTGTTGTTGTTGTTGTTGTTGCTGCTGCTGCTGCAGGCGTTGTGTCCTTCCCGTCATCCGCATCGCTACTACGTCGCCCAGTGAGGCCACAATGGTGGCCACCACAGCTGCAGTGCACTGCTTAGGCCACGTGCCTGCAGTGTCGCTGCCGCCGTGCAGAAGTTGTTCTGTCGCAATCCACGCAGCCTCCAACTCGTTCTCAGTCAAGAGCGCGTTGCTGGATGCCGTCATCAAGACATGCAACGCACGTACAGCGGAGAGTGCGGCGTTCTCCCCACTTGTGGTCTGTGCCACAAACCGAGACGCCCTGCAGAGCTCAATAAAGAGCGAGAGTGTCTCCCGCAGCAGCATCTCCCCGTCCGTGCGCCGCTGCGTTTCACTGCAGTTCAAAACGAGGACGACATGCATCTCCTGATAGTGGGAAGCAAACACACGACACACCGCATCCATGATCGTTACACGCATGTCCTCAAACCGAGCGGGCTGCTCCTCGAGGTGCGCCAAAAGCCTAGAAATACAGAAGTCCTCTTCACTGGTGTATCCACCGTACCGAACGTATGCAGGTTCACTGAGCGATGTCAAGTCCGTCTCAGACGACCTGCGTCGTGCCTGCTGTGAGATAGCAGAGCTGTGACGGGAGCACGATACACCTGGTGCAGTTGAGATATCTGCATTAGTTGCACAGGTGGCGGCAGCCTGCACAGCGATGCCCATCAGCGGTGTCAAGACGGCGATCAACACACATCGCCAGCACTCCGCAGAGAGGCGTCCACCGTACGTCTGCAGAAGTGAAAAGAGGGTCTTGAGGGCACTCTGCCGCACCTCGGGGCGCACGTCAAGGCAGCCGTCGTAGAGCTGCATCAACAACGTACACCAAAGAAGATCGTCATTCCTGCCATCCCCCATCGTTCTGGAGACGACATAGTCGGCGATGGACCACAACAGCTGGACAGCACTAAGGTTGATGTTGAGGCGATGCTCAAAGCCAGGAAAATGATGCGTCATAAAGGCCCCACCGCAGCGGATGAGCTGCCGCAGTCCCTCGTCGTCCAGGCTCGTGATGCATGAGTGCTGGATCGTCTCCAGCGCGCGGAAGGCGATGCCGATGCTCTGCTTTACACTCGCCAGAGGGGCGGTGGTGGGGGCGGGGTTCCACCTCGTCCCGGATGGCGCGGCGGTGTGTCGAATAAGACGCAGCAGATGCTCCCACGCCGCCCCGCGCAGCTCCTCGCCAAAGCCCTGGACAAGCTTCAACACCTCCTTCAAGACCACCAGGGCGGCCCCACGTGTCACGGGCTCGACAGCCTCACCAACGTGTGTGGCCAACTCTGCTGCATTTCCCTGCGGTTCTTCCCGCCGTTGCTGAGATTGCTGCAGGTTTCCGTAAATCGTGGCGAGGAGTTCTGTTGGCGCGGCAAGAAGTTCCCTTCGCTCTGTCTGGGTATCCGCCTCCGCCGCCTTGCTCGTGTGGCATGTAAGAAAACCTGTGAGAGACAGGTTCTGCTGAATTTGCGCGGGTGACGGAAATAAGGACGTCAGCCGCACCACTAGAGCTGCCGTGGCATACGGCCCCGCCGCAAACCGCAACCCCAGCACCCCCCCCTTTTCCCCTCCTAGCCGCAGCCGCTGCTGTAGCTGACCTTCACGTTTTTCCACCTTCATTTCATCAACGCTGCTGCTGACGCGCAGGCAGAGCTGCGCTGTCATAACCGCCACATCCTCCACAAGTCTTTCTAGCACTCCTGCTGCCGTCTCCATCGCACCGTCGGAATGACGACAGGCGTCGACAAACTCCACAAGATTTACAGGGTCAAATACGTGCATATAAAGCTCCTTCACCGTACTCCACAGCCGCCGCAGCAGTGCAAGCGAGACATCTGGACGACAGGCTGCAACCGTCAGGAGTGCCAGCGCGCAACATTCACTGCTCATGCGTAGTGAGAGCATGTATCTGGACGCGGGCCGGCGGCAGGTCTCCGTGACAAAGCTCTTCAAAAGGCCATCCAACGCCACCCCGTCTGGCAGCAACGCGGTGTGAATAAAGAGAAGATGCAACGCATCGCGGACGCGATCTGCATTTCGCGAGATATCCTGAAGCGCAATGTCGTCCACAGCGTCATACTGTGACTGCCGCTGTTGCTGCTCCAGCAGGCGATGAACTTCCTTTAGGAGGGGTTCTGTCAACAGTAGGCAGGAGGCCACAGGCCGCCACCCCTCGCCAAGGGAGGCACCCATGGAGTTTGCAACGGAGATCACACAGTTTAGAACGTAAAACTTATCCTGCAGTCCCTCTAGCGACCGATGCAGGGCGGCAGCGGCGGCGGCAGTGGAAGGATGCTTTTTCGGTGTCATCTTACCTGGCGACTTTCTACCACGTCCTGCAAGCGACGGAGATCCGGTTGGTTGTGCGGGTGACGTGGACTCCTCTGCAACGTGCTTCCTCTGATGCGTCCTCATCGCCTCGCCTTCCAAGAGAGGCCGCGAGGTCGGCATGCAGAGTCGGGTCACAAAAATCTGCAGATAACTGTCACGCTGGGCAGGTAAGTCAAGGTTGCAGGAGGTCTGCACGAGGTGCGTGATGCCCTTGAGGATCATGTGAATCACGTCATCCCCCTGAAGGTGCTGGGCTGCAAGGCCAAAGCAGCGCAGGAGCGAAGAGTGCAGCGAGATGAAAAGGGCCGTCACCGCCGCCTGCGCGTCGGCGTAGGCGGCACGACTATGCACCGCACTCATGGCATCCCCAAGCCGTGACGCCTCCACCACCCGGGCAAAGCTCTGCGTGAACATTGTAAGGAAGCTAAGCACGTCAGCCGCCTGCCCCGTCGCCGGATGCCGCTCCTCCGTACCGTTTGCCAGCACACGCAACTGTGAGGAGCCTTCACCGTTTTCCCGATCCTTCGCCATCTTGACTGTACTCGAAAGCTGCAAGGGGCGAGAAAAAGCGATGGAGAGGGCCCCACGGAGGTTCTCACCTTCCACAACACTCGCAGCAGCGGCAGCGGGACAACCCCTATCCTTGGTCGCCTTGAGATGATCCAGATTCAGCATCCCCTCCGAGGCAATAATGATGTCAGAGAGAAGTTCTGCAGTGAGAGTGACCAGGTCTGCAAAGGGGTACATGCCGTTGGCGCTTTCCGCCGTCACATCATCACGGTCGGGAAAGGGTTCCAGTAACATGGGTGCAGCGTCATCTTCAGACGCGCGTGTTTGTCGCCGTGTAAGCGGCGCTCGTTGTTGATTGTTGTTTGGCCGCTGTGATGATGTTGGCCCCGGTAGTGAGGCGGTTGAAAGCCTAGTTGGAAGCAAGACACTACTGGAAACGGTAAGCAGAAGCAGCTGCTGCAGGAGCTCATGGTCCGCAATGGCCTTTCGCCACAACGTCAGCACCACCGCCATGTGCTGAGCGTTCTCCCCAACCTCCCCGGTGTCCTCCTCAGTGCAGAGTTTCACAAGCACCACGTGGTGGCGCAGGAGTATCGGCATGGCGTGCCGCATCACCGGTAGCGCCTTGGATAGCACCACGACCCCAAGCTGCTGCATTAGAGAAAACTCCTCAGCGTCTGGGCGTTCATCTGTGAAGGAAACAAGGTCCACCAGGCTCATTTCCTCCAGATGCTCTAAATTCGTCTCACCGAGCGGTCGCTGCGCGTTCGGAGCCAATCGCATTCCACGACCTAGCACCACAGACACCACGTCCTCGTTAAGCAGCTGCGTGAGAAAGACGCTGGTCTCATGCAATGAAGTAATCCGTTCACCCTCCGCAAAGTGGGTAATCAGCGTTCGCAAAAGCAGGAGACGTAGTCGACGTGGTGGTGTCACCGCGGCCACAGCGCTAACATCCGGTGGCCCCGTGAAGCTGTTACGCTGCAGGTCTAGCTTCAGCCACTTGGGCGCGGCACCAGAGCAGAGCGCACACACATCCTTAGCGTAAGCCACAGCCTGAATCTGCGCCGTGAAGGCAGCATTGTCGTCCTCCACCTGCTTGGCATCTCCACCACTACGCAGGCAACGAAGCAACGCCTGCGTGCGTTCCTCAATGGTGGCCGCACACGTCGCCTCCACTAGGGACTCAGGTGCTGCCTGCATGTACATAATGAAGATAATACTAATAATATCCGACAGCGCGGCATTCCCGAGTTCACAGGCCGACAGGTATGCCATGAGTGTCTGCAAGATGCGCATCTGCAGCTCTTCGTCTGGTGGCTGCGCATCCATCGCGGCCTCGCTACTACCAAGAGTCGCAGAAAAAGACCCCTCACGCAACTCCGCATCCGGCGGAGCCATTCTTTCCAATATCAAGGTATTGGAAAGACTATCCATGCCAGTCCGTTCCCACACCGTTGTGCTGCGAAGACCACCCTGCAACAGGTTGACATTACCGCTCAACGCACGCCCAAGCAGCTTCTGTACAAGGTGACAGACAATATGAACAACGCTGCATGACGTGGGTAACATTCGCAGCGAGGCTATTTTACCCAAGTCACTGAGACTCTGCATGAGAAGCGCGCGATACTGCCGTCTACCATGCAGCATGTCACAAGCAAGGACAAATGTGTGAAAGATGTCCTCCGCAGTGAAGCCCTTAATGCGTGCAGACTGCACCGCGTCACGCAGCGGGCTCATTGTGCGTTGCCGCGTTGCCGTGAGGAGCAGGTCGTCTAGGCTGTGCTGGAAGACGGTTGCCACCAGCGTGGCATTCGTTGTCTGTGCGGCGGTGGCAGACGCGCCCGTTTGAGAGGACATGCGCATAACTATTTACTCTCCAGCCTTCCCTGCTGTGTGTGCGTTTTTTTTCTTTTGTATGTGTGTGTGTGCTTCTTTTCTCTCCTGCCACCCCACCAAAGCGCAAATGCGAGCAAAAGATAAAAAAAAACAACAACAACCCAATTCACACGCCAACTATGTACGTATACACACACGTGTCCTCGCAAGGACAGATTTTACAGGTGATAATTTTATATAGTGGCCGCCCCGCGGGTGGGGCAGTGCCTGTGTACGCCTGCGCGGGAGGAATAATGCCAGCAGTACAAGACGCAAAACACTACCCACAGCCGCATGTGTATGCACGCACGCACGCACGAATTAAGAAATACACACACACACACACAGAGAGAGAGAGAGAGAAAGTGCGTACGAGGCAGTGACGGGTGGGACGCGGAGCAGTGCGACGGCGTGGAGTTGCATCATGTATGAGGGATGCAGCGCGAGAAGAATACAACAAAAAACAATGGGGGGAGGGACACACCGATACAACAAAAACAAAGAAAAAAAACGGGGTGGGGAGTTTGCGCCGCATCTCATGTGGGTCGCCGCCCGGAAGTTGAGTTCAAGCTGTGGCGATTCGGGTTGTGCTGCAGCAGGTAGTGGGCAATGTAGTCAATCGGGTCATCAGGACGCGCACGCGAGACGGCGGCCATCGCCTCCATCAGCAGCGGGACGCACGCGTGGTCCAGGTAGGCGCGGGTGCTCTCCCACGCCACGGCAGCCTGTCCGCCCTTCTGCTCCTGCGGTTCGACGCGGAACGTGGAGGCGGAGGGCATATGTATCTTGCCCCACTTCTCTTCCTCTTCCTCTTCCTTTCTTCTTACTTCTCTCCTTCACGTCTGTTTTACATGCGACCCCCCCCCAGCAAAAAAGCAAAACAATGAGAACAAAAAATAAGGCAGACAACTTGGAAAAAACATCAAAGCCAAAACATCACAAAAAGACACCCAGAGGAGAAGGCTGCAAGCAGAGCTGGCACGATTCATTCGACACTCCTTTGTGTGTGTTTTGTTTTTCTTTTCCTGCGTGCTTCGTTCTGCATACAAAAAAAGTACAAATAAAAGTAAAGAATAAAAATGCATGTACGCACGTATATGGGCGCATATGCGGAAAAGGTGAGGTGAGGTGAGGGGAGGGGAACAGCCCAATAGAGCCATGACCACCACCTCAACACGGCAATCCACGCAGCATCTCCCCCTCTATCTATGTATACCTATATATATATATATATATATATATAATATCACGTATCCCTCGCATTTCACCGACGCCACACATGGCATCTATTCTAATCCCTTCAATTTGCACCATCCATTCCCTCTCCCACCTCCGCACTCCCAGCTGCGGTGGGGGTGGCTGCCGCAGGGGCGCTGCTCCCAGGACGGCAGACCGGGCGCCACGCACCTCGATCGCGTGAGAGTTGTCCGAGTGGAATCACCACCCCCATTGCACTATGACCGACGCCGACCTCCTCCTCCAGCACGCTGCTGCATGGCGTCTGTGCGTGCCCGCTGAGACCTGGGGCACTGGACGATCCCCGTGAGCCGCGGTGTCTAGGCAGCGTGTGCGTCTCTGTCCGCCGCGCCTCTGGCGAGTTGCCCAGCGCTGCCTTCTCCTCCGGCGTTCGCTCCGCCGCGAGCCGAACTGACGATCCCGCTGCGCCGTCGGCAGGTGTCTCGTGCAAAACCTCTGTCGATGGCAACTGCGGCTGCTGCAAGGACGGCGGTGACGACGACGACGACGACGCGGATGTCATCTGCTTGGCTCGCAGGTACCCCAACAGTCGCGCGTTCTCCGCCTCCTTCACTGCACATCGCTCGTGCAGCTGCGAATTACGGCGCTCCAGGGCCTGGTACTCTTCGCTAAGCGCGGACCACCGTACCTGCAGTGCCTCGCGTTCCACGTTCACGGTGGCTAACAGCGCCTCTTGCTTTGCAAGCAACCCCTTTAGGGTATCTTGTCGCTCCCACATCGCTTGCGCGTTCCACAGCTGCTTGAACTTCGCCTGCTGCTGCTCGTAGTCAGCCGTCAGCTGTTCCAGCCGCACGCGCAACGTGTCACCCTCCTGCTGCAGCTGCCGCTCACGCATGCTTGCAGCGTCCACCGTGCTCTGCATGTATCGCTGATGACGCTGCACCGTTTCGTAGGCATTTTGTAGGGCAGTGACAACGCCAGTGAGTGTCTTTGGCGTGCTGTAGCGGTGAAGCAGCGCCTGCGTCCGACCACCGGCCTCCACCTCCACCACCTCCTCCTCTGCAACCTTGTCATGAGCCCCATCGCTGCAATCTCCATTCTTCTTATCTACACGGCTACCATCGATATTCTTATCAACAAAGACGCGGCATCGACGTGCCTCCGTGTCAGCCTCCTCCTCGCGTTGCTGCAATTCCGCCTTGTAGTCATCCTCCCGCATACACTCCAGCAGGAAACGAAGATCCTCGTAGCACTGCTGCACGGTTGACTCCTGCTCCCGCAGCGCCTTCTGCTCCGCCGCAGCCTGCGTCTTCGCGTGCCGGACCGCCTCCTGTGCCAGCAACAGGGAATAGTGCTGCTCTGCTGCAGCACGTTCGTAGCCGTGTACCAGCAAAAATTGCATTTTTGTGACATGGGCATCTAGCGCAATACTTTCCTGCCGCGCACACACCGCCTCCGCGTGGCGTGCGATGAGCTCTACTTGCACCTTGCGCAGTGTTTCCTGCAGTGCGTCCTTCTCAGCCTCAAGGTCACGGTGAAGCTCTGAAACAGTGACACCACATTGCTGCCGCGCCTCAGCTACCGATTGCTCCGCTATCTGCATCCGTTGCTCTGCCTTGCAGCGCCCCTCCACCTCCCTTTGCAGCTGTTGCCGCCCTAACGCCAGCTCTTCTGTCACCTGCTGTAGTTCAAATGCCTGTTGGGCACACCGCTGCTCTAATTCCCTTTCTCGCGCCCGTATTTGGGCTCGTTCGGCAGCAAAAGACTGTTGCATATCCTCACGGAGTCGCACTAAGGCCTCCTCATTTGCCTTTAGGGCTTTACTTAACTCCTGCATATTGTTTCTTGCGGCTAGCTGCTGGAGTTGCTCCAGCTGCTGCTGACGACTATCGCTTTGCCGCTGCAGCTCCATCTGGGACTTGCCAAGACTCTCAATAATATCGCCACAGTGACGCTGCGCGTATTTTAACTGTGCCGCCAGCTTCTCTAGTCGGGCACGCTCCTCCTCAAAGATCGCCGCCCGTTGCTGCAAGGGTGACGTGGCAGCGGTGGCGGAGGTGGAAGAGGAGGGGCAACCCCCTGCTGCGACGGAAGAAGCTGGCAGGGACGTGCGGCGCAACGCGGCTTGCGCCCCGGCTTCGCCCGCATTCTTGTCGTCGCAGCTCCACACACCGTGGAGGCTGTGCCGCAGCGACTCCAGGCTGTTGAGCGACCCGTCTGCGTATACCACAAGCCCCTGAACAGAGCGGAAGAGGTGACCCACAACATCGGCGAGGTACTCGTACTTGTCACGATAGTTTCCCTCCGCCTGCACAGTCTCTAGCAGCGACGTGGGGGCGGAGAGGCATTCACGACACTTTGCGAGCTCATGCTCACGTGTCACATCTTCAAGCAGCGCGATAAGTTCCTCCTGCGCCGTCGCCTCGGTCGGTTCCACATCGCCTTCACCTCGTGCCAGGTGGGAGGAGTACTCCGTATTCATCCCCGCGTCGGTGCGGTTGTCAGTTTGGGTGGTCTTGAAGGACTTGACCGGTGGTGACGCATTCACATTCGCCTGCTGCGCCTCCTCCAGCTGCCCGGCGAGCGTCAAGAGCTCCACCTCCCGCTTCGCCAGCTCCGAGGCAAGGTTGTGGTACTGATGCGCCTGCACCGAGAAGAGAAAACTCTCCACCACCTCTCCCACACGTACGCGACAGTACTGCTCGGTCGCTGGGTCACTCAGAAGCTGCAGGAAGATGTGATCTCGCGGCAATTCGTTCATGAGGGCACTTACAATGGCACTGATGCTACCGCGAAGCTTGTCGTTGTACAACTGCCGCAGGACGGATTCCCGCCGCGCCACCTCCACCACGGCGTGCACGCCGGAGATATGCTGCGGTGCAGGATGCGCCCCGCCCACGCGTCGCCGCTGTGACGGCTGCGCGGTGGAAGTGTTGTGGCTGCCGCACGTCGACTCCTCCTCCCCGTCGAGTGAGGCGCCGCCGATGTGGCTGGTGTGCAGTTGGCGAATACCGTGCAGCTCTAGAGGCGTGCTCGTGCACAAATTGTCGTACACGCGACCCGTCATTTCCGCAGCGCGCAGCTCCTCCTCTGATCCATGATACATGTCGTTGACCGTCTTCCTCCTCCTCCTTTCTTTCTTTCCTCTTTTTTTTTTGTTTGCGTCCGGGATCACCTCCCTCCTTCCTTCCTTTTCTGCTTCCCCGATCCGCCCACTTCGGCTGCTTCTCTGCACAAAAAGAAGGAAAATTCAGCAGTAGCCACACGAGCAAGACGCAACTGCAACAAGTAAGAGCAGAATAAGAAGCACCTTCCCTCTTTTTTTCTAATCCCTGCTGTGCCCACTCAAGGCGGCAAACCACAAGGCACAACACACACACCCTCCGAGATGACACCCTACGTGTGGGCGTCTCTCCCCAACCCCTTTCCTTTCCTCTCCGTTCAATTCCCCGCCTCATATACTTGAGGCCCACCAACATTGGGTGGGAGGATCAAGTACATACATGCCAACTCCCACAACACCATGCAAGACAGTCGCGGACAGAAAGACACAGGTTCACGGCAGCAACAATCCCTAGCTACAGCGTCGCTAACGATGTCCGCAGTGCTGCCTGGAGCTCAACGCTCTCCGGGTGGTCCGGACACACCTCCAACGCCTGCTCCAGGAGTTTGTACGCCCGCCCCAAATTCCCCGCCCTAAACGAGAGAAGAGCCAAGTTGTACAGAGGCTCATGCTGCTCCGGCGAGATCTCGACGGCCATGGCGAGATCGTTCACGGCCTGCTCCACCTGTCCCATACGCAGCTTCAGCACCGCAAGGTTGTTTAGTGCCTCCGCATGGTGCGGGTTGGTGCTGAGTGCGACTTTAAAGGCACGGTGGGCGAGGCCCAAGTCACCGGTGCTAATGCCCACGTGCCCAACGTTATACCACACATCAGCCAACGTCCCGTCCTCTGTTGCAGTGGCTATCGCGCGCTGCAAACAACTGAGGGCGATGTCATACTGGGAACTGTAAAAGCAGCATAGGCCCAGATTGTTCCAGAGCTCCGTCGTCTGCACCCCCATTTGCAACAGACGACGGTACAGGCGCAATGCAACCTCGGGTTGTTGTTTGTCGTAAAACATGTACGCCGCAATGCAGGCGATTGCCTCCACGTTGCTGCTGTCCAGCTGCAGCACACGGCGGTACAACTGGCACGACCTTGTTGTATCATGTAGCTGGTCGTACAGACGTGCCATGTGGAGAAGAATTTGGTGGTCCATGCAATTCTTCTCTGAGGCGTCAGAAAGCACCTCCATGGCTGTGAGGGGTTGATCCATCTTGATAAACACCTTGGCGAGCCGCATGACGTCGGCCACGTTCTCTTGAATGGCAAGCGCTGCCTTGAACTGCCGCTCCGCCTCGCGAAGAAGACCCAGGCGGTAGTACGCCTGCCCCATACGCGACATCCACCACCAGTCCTTTGGCTGTCGCTCCAGGGCGATGCTCCCAAGCTCCAGCACCATCCTCGGCCGGTGTTCCACATACAGCAAAAAGTCACAGAGAAGTTTCGCCACCACAGGCGTCCCCCGACCGTACTGCTCCAGGTTCAACTTCTGCACGTCAATGTGAGGACCATCAGAGACAGCCTGCAGGGACGCCGTTCCAATGCGCATCATTCTTGACGTGAATGGGCGCGCGGAGACTGTGCCTGGACGCTTTCTGCTTTGCGTTCCGGGTCGCGCATATCCATAGCGACTACTAGTGGGACGTGCGGTGTCCCGCCACTGCGCCATGCCTGTTGCAGTGCGCATCCCTGCTGAACGACCAGGCCGCTGCAGGGAAGTGCCGGGGCGATGCGCCGTGGAGGCGACGGTCTGCTCCCCATCCAGCAACACCTCGTCTACGCCGTCGCCCTCCACATCGAGCTCGTCAAACCAGTTTTGCATAATGAGCGCTCTTGTCTGGATAAACCGCAGCGCCTCAGCCCCACCAGCTGCCTGTTGCTGCTGCGTCGGCGACGTCTGAAGCATCGTTTCGTGGAGGACTGCAAGGTAGTGCGTCGAAACGGCGATGCACTCCTCCAGCCGACGGCGACGCAGCAGGCTTAGGGCGTAGTAGACCGGATCCATCCCTTTTGGTAGCGACGGTGCGTTGAAGTCAGAGGGAGCCGCGAAAACGGCAGCGGCGGCGGTGGCGGCGGGATCAGCAGCGGTACCGCCATTTTCATGCGTCATGCGTGGATGCAACTCACCACGTCAAGGTACGTCCAACCGCAATGCGCGTGATCTACGCAGTGACAAGGGCACACCTTGCAGAGCAATGCCTCTCTCTTTCTCTTTCTTTCTCTCTCTCTACCTTTCTACCTCCTCGCACTCTGCCTTGTGAGATTGTCGTCACGGATGACCCAGCCGGCCCCCAAGGGGTGCGAAGAAACTAAGTGCGCCACACCCACAGAGACAGATGGAATAAGTTGAAGCAGAGAAACGGAGGAGAAAGTCCAACGCTGCACGCCACTGTTGACTATGTTCTTCCTGTTACTACCGAAGGCTGTGGGCGGTAACTGCGTCACCACTGCCTACCACCCCACCAGTTTACTCCGAAAGCTTTTTTTTTTCTCTCTCTCTCTCTCTTTTTTTTTTTTTGTATTTCTTTCCTTTTCTTTCCGTCTCCTTCCCCCCGCCCACCGACACCATATAAATGCATACATTTATTCCCACCCCCCCACCCCGCAGTTAGTACGAAGCGCAGCACCGCCGGCAAAAGACGCGTCATGCAGATGTAAGGCACAACGTGTAGAGCGCGGTGGAAAACGAGTTCAGTCTGTGGATGTGCGTGCTGTCGCCCACATAGGGGGCACAAATACAAGAAAACAGCACATCTGTTCCCTCCGTTTGCCATCCCTCCTCCGTCTTTTACCCACGCATTCCTCTTTTTGTCTGCAGCCCCAGCCAACCAACCAGCCAAACGAAAGAAAGAAAAAAGGGCAAACATCCATAGTGGCACCAACGGCAACGAATCCGTGGCGAAGCAAAAAAGGCTTGGAAAGAGAGATCCGAGAGATAGAGAGGAGGAAGACGCACCACGCATGCAGCTTTCCTTCCCGCTGTGGCATGTCACATCTTCTAAACTCGTTGTTGTTTTTGTATACAACTATTTGTTTTTTTGTTTTTTAATTCTCTTGTTGTCGTCGTTGTCATTGTTGCCCTCTCGTCCCCTCCCTGCTAGATCTCCTTCGGCTCGAAGAGCTCGAACAGTTGGCTGCGGCACACAGGGCAAGTGCTCACCGACGGGGCACACAACCTGCAGAGCACCTTATGACGACACGGCAGTGAAATGACCGTCGGAACGTGGTCCATGCACACCACACAGTTGTCCTGCTTACTCAAGATGGCCTCACGCACGTGCTCCAGGTACTCAATCATGTCACGCTCCGTCAGCCGCAGCTGTGAAACCTTCAGCTCATTGATGTTTGTCGGAAACAGCACGCTGGTCTGACTCATTTTGTTGATGATATCCTGCCGAATCTGCCGGTAATCGGGCAACTCAAACTCCTGCTCCGCCAGAGTAAGATCCACGGCACTGTGTGCTTGGAGCGACAGGGGTCGTGGGGAGGCGCCTCCGTGGAAAAAACGCTTTTGACCACCACTGCCACTGACCTCAACCCCGCTGGTGCCAGTACTGCTGCTGTTATTATTGTTATTAGTACTATGGTTGCCACAGTTTCTGGCGGTGGCAGCGTTCAACGAGGCCAGGGTGCCCTGCCGCTTGAACTGGGCCACGGCACAGTTATGGAAGGCCGGGTCCGCCGGAAACTCGGCGGAGTCGAAGGTGCAATGGTTACTACCGGACTGCGGTGCGAGTTGGCTCTGCGACGTGGAAAGCACCTGCTGCACGCCATCTGGGGGGTTTGGCGGCATAGCGTTGTGCAGGTGCGGATGCGGGCACTGTTGTACCTGATTGGGCTGCCGCTGACGGTGCACGCTCGCTCCGTGCCGTGCCCCGCCGCCAAGAACGCCACGCAAACGCCGGGCGACATGGACAAGCTCTTGCCGCGTTGGAATCGGCGACCCAGCTACCGCCCCCCCCTCGCCGCCGTTGTACGGCGGTGGCGGCGGTGGCGGCGGTGACGCCTGTGCCATCTCTAACCATCGCGCAAACTCCATCTCCGTCATGGCGGAGTTGCTGATGCTGTTCAACTGGTACTGCGTCCCGTTGATTTGTGCAAGGTGCGGTGGCAGTTGCAGCACCAGGTAGTGATCGGTTCTAATGTTTGCATTGGTGGAGAAGCCACCGTAGACCTCACCCGTGGTAATCGCACCAACGCGTGCCACAATGTAGTCCTCGCGGCGATCTTGCAGCTCTAAGAGAACCCGAATGAATGCCCCGTGCAGCACGTTGTGCGGGACATCCGACATGATGATTTGCACCGCCTCATTGCGTGTCAACTGCGCCTCCCTCGCCGCCACAAACAACAATTTATCATCTTCTGAAAGCGTGGTCATGACTCCCCCTCTTTTCCTATATATATATATATATATATATATATCTACATACATAACACACGTGGAAGGAACAACGGCAGCGAGATAGAAAGAGGTAAAACACAGCTGCGAGTTGCCAGTGCCCCAAGAAGGGAGAGAAACAGTGAATCACAGCGATATATATATGCATATATATATATATACACACAATAGTAATAAAAAATAAAAAAAATAAAAATAAAAAAAATAAATAAAACGGTGTAGCAACGAAGATGACTATTTGAATTGTAAACGAAGTACATAACACAAGTAGGGGGTTAGTTGGATGTAATCACCACCCTATGGCTCTAACCGCACCGCGACCGCTCCCCAGCCGGGGTCCGTCAATGAGGCTTCTGCTGCGGCTGCAGCTGCAGCTTTCCTGGCAACTATGATGAGGCGTTTCGTCTGCATCTGTGGTGCCACCGACGGCGTGGATTCGACGGAAGCTGCCAAGGCCGTTGAGACACACAAGTCCCGCGCAGTGGTGCCGTTCACAGGAGAAATCCGGAAGTTGGAGCTGTTTCCAACTAAAGTCTCAGCCCCAGTTGGCCGGCGTAACAAACGACCATTGTCTACGCTTGAGATGTCATGATTACCGCTGGCTCTAACCGCAGCATCCTGTGCGTGTCTGTGTCCTCCCTTTAGGAGCTGTGGAGGACGTTCGCCGGCATTTATGTTGGGTGCTGTGAAGCTTGCGGCCCTCGTAGACGGTAAATTCCGCGGTGTGAACACGGCTGAATGCAAAGGTGATAACGGCAACAAGGGGGATGAGGAAACGCCGGTGTAGCTGTTGTGACGACCCTTCATCCCCCCAGTCTCCGCTGCCTGCCCCTCCGTGTTGACCTCTCTGTTCTCCTGCCTTCTGCGGGGTATGGTCGACATCGCAGTCAGACATAAGGGGGAGGATAAACGCAGGGATCGTAGAGTTCGTGGCAGGACGAGCAGTGCTTCCTCTCCGCCTGCTGGTAGCCTTCGTTCGTCGGAGGACATGCGTGGATGTCCTGGCGGCGCGGAGGCCGTGTCACCTGGCGTCTCCTCCACGTCTGCCGCAAGGTGCCAAGGCGAGGGGGGCGTGACTGACACTTGTTGAGGAGTATGAATTTGACACGTACAGTTGCTGCTGGCATCCGCGGGGCAAAAAAAACAGACTTGTATAGATTGCTCGGCGCAGAGCATTTCGGCGTCCCTCACAGGACGCGACAATCGCCGCTCCAGCCTCTCAAGAAATCCCTGCTGCACGCCCATGACGCTCCCTGGGCGACACAGGCGAATCCACCCGATGCTTTCCCGTGCAGTGAGTCCAAAGTGCCGCATCATGTAGACACATATCAGCGTTCCTGTTCGCCCAAGGCCGGCGCGGCAGTGCAGCGCAACCGCACCTCCCCTGCCGTGGGCCCTCGCATCCGCCTGCTGACGCAGCCGCGTGCCTTTTTGACGCCGCTGCAGCGGCGGCGCCGTACGCACCCTCCGTTCCAGTTCACTTTTCGCCCGCTGCAGCGGCAGCAAAACTGGCTCCACAAGATTCAAAAAACGGTTGATGATGTCGTCGGTCGGGACGCTGCCGTCGGCATACAGTAGGTCGAAGTGCTGCACCCCGTTCGCCAGGAACGTCTCTCGCCGGTAGAGCGACTCGTTCAGCCGCACCAGGTGCGTTATTTTCAGCTTCTGAAAGAGTTTGGCGTACACCTCGGCGGTGCGCTCAGGAACGTGGTTGTCGGGCGAAGACAAGGCGAGAAAGGCGTGTGGCACGACCCAACTACAGTTGTAGCGCTGCAGTCGCTCGTACTCAGCGAGGTCAAAGGTGCAGACGTCGTACCACCCCAACGCGATGGCTTTTTCCAGGCCTGCGATGACGTCTGATATCACCAGCGGAAACATGGACATACTGCAGCTCGCGTCGCGGAATGGAATGATCGGGGGGTAGAGGGACTCAAACACGCGCCATGTCGCCGCCGCTGACCAACGCAGTGTGGCCACGCAAAAGCAGGCAAGCAAGCACGCCGCATTGGCGCGCTCGTGGTTGTCCAACCCGCTACAAAATACAATGGGGAGGCTGGGCGGCGCGGACAGCCTGCGGTGCCACAGGCCGTTGCCACTCAGAAACTTGTGCGGCCCAAACTCTGTCCTCCTGTTGCTGTTGGCGCTCCCACCGTACGCGACGCAGCACTCCAGAAGCCTCTCCAGGCAACGCGAGAACCGCGTCACGGCGTCCAGCCCCAGCGGCCCAAAGTCCGCAAAGAAGGGGCGATACTGAAACGACGGGTCCTCGTTCACGGAGAAGTAAAAGGCTCCGTGCGCAAACTCGCCGCCATATGTGCCGTCACTGTTGTTGTCAAGCTGAAGCACTTGGCGTAAAAGAACGGAACGAGTGACATCTGAACGCATGCAACAAACATTTGTATGCGCTGTGGGAGGTAGTCCGCGCAGTGACTCTCTGTGCCCGCCTTCTTCCTCCTGCGGCGTTTGACGCTGCCCTTCCAGAAACTCAGCCGTCGATGCTGCCAGCGCGGCACGGGAGGCTAATGCCGACGACGACGAGGTCGTGGCAGCGCCATGCCCCCTAATCGACTGCAGTTTCTCACCCAACGAGGCGAAGTACAGCACCCCGGGGATGATCTCTAGTGCCTGCCTAGTCCTCAACAACTCCTGCAGCGGCTGTGGCATTTGATGTTGTTCTGTTTATTTTCTTTTGCACGCCTCTCTCACGCTCTTCCGCAACAATAAAGAACGCTTGTTTCTTGCTTCTCTTTTTTTACTATTTCCTAGTCACCCTACTCACTGTACTCCACGCATGTACTCAAGATACGCAATGAATCTATCACAGACGCTACTGAATGCTGCTGTTAGTGTGCATGCACGCCACACCATCATGTATGTGTGTGTGAAAGGATGCCGCCAAACACGAAGCCAACATGCATGCAGGCAAATGCGGAAAAACACACACACAAAAAAAAAGAGAAACAAAATAATAATAATAT
The DNA here is from genome assembly GCF_003719475.1 of Trypanosoma rangeli. Classification (NCBI taxonomy): domain Eukaryota; phylum Euglenozoa; class Kinetoplastea; order Trypanosomatida; family Trypanosomatidae; genus Trypanosoma; species Trypanosoma rangeli. The sequence goes on from NW_021705793.1 coordinate 69,432, forward strand.
AATGAGCCTTACATCCTTCATTCGCATCCTCCAGCAAACGGTATAACCGCACAGAAAAAAAACTAGAAGTTAATACATAGTAATAGCAATAAGGATACAAATACCCCTACATCCTCTCACAACCCAACACATCAGAGAAGCCTTATCTCTTTTATCCCTCGCCCCCTCAAGAAGCCAACCAGGCCCCCACACATCTTTCAGAGAAAACCCAAATTTCACCCTACATCTTCGCCATCCTTACGTTCAGAACGCACCCTAAGACACTAACTAAATACCAAACAAAATGCGCGCGAGGTTTGCGGGGATGAAGGAGGCGCTCAATCCAGCGGGGTCCCCAACGCAGGGGCCTGGGCGCGCTGCAACGGCACCATCCACCCCGCCTCCCCCGGCGCTGCCACACTAGCGCGGCAGCGCCGCCGGGCGATAAAAGCCCCCGCACCACTGAAACCAACACCGGCGGCTTGGTTCAGTAGC